>NW_022983542.1:572378-572599 GCF_010093885.1 Aplosporella prunicola CBS 121167
TAATAGGCTATAACACGGCGGCTGGTAGTTTTTAGGTAGATATTAAGATAAATGGAAGCCGGTGCCAAAGAGTGTTTAAAAGGGGATAGAAGTGTAAATATATAAGGGCGCGAGTATATCCTGTAGAAGTACGAAGATGGGAATGTGTAGAGGTAAGAAAGCACTCTTAGGGTATTTATAATAGGCTATAACACGGCGGCTGGTAGTTTTTAGGTAGATAT
>NW_022983542.1:572699-577338 GCF_010093885.1 Aplosporella prunicola CBS 121167
TAATAGGCTATAACACGGCGGCTGGTAGTTTTTAGGTAGATATGAAGATAAACAGAAGCCAGTGCCGAAGAGTATTTGCAATGGTATAAGAAAATAATTCATAAGGGCGCGAAAGCCTCTTATAAGGGCATAGTAACAGAGATATACAAGATGTAGAGAGGATTCGTAAGGGTTTTAAGAATCAGACTACACAAAAGCGCGAATGCATCTTATAATGGTACAGTGGCAGATAAATACAATAGACAGAGGGTATTCGTGAGAGCACAAGGATGAGGTTATGCAAGAGTCCGAAAGGATCTTACGAGGGTATAGGAATATAAAGATACAAGAGGCGGAGGGGATTTATGAGGATACCAGGAAGAGGTTGTATAAGAACGCGAGGGTATTCTATATTAGTACGAAGATAACAACATACAAGAGCACGAGGATGTCCTATATAGGCACGAAGACGAGATGATATAAGTATACTAGAACATTTTACGAACAGTGCGTGAGTGCGAAGTCAAGAGGGTAAAACAGCACTTTTGGCTATCTGTTTCTGGCATTACTGCATGTTCTTCACCAAGTTATATGTCCGCACCACCGTGAAAGCCATGTCACATCAATCCGCTCCCGAAGATGCTGAGTGGTCATTTGTTCCAACTGTATCTAATCCGGTCTGCCAGTCTGGGGCGCTTGCACATCGGGTGGCAAGAGTGTGCTCGCGCAAAGCAGATGTAAACTACATGAAGCAGACGCGGGGGTGCCATAGGTTGTGCCATCCGGCCTCCAAAACCATCCTTGTCGTAAACGTCAAAACCCATGATCCGCCCCGGCTTTTGATCAGCGAGGCAAGGTGGCGGCGGGGCTGCGGTCGGTGGGCGGAAGGGGCTGTAGGCTCTCAGTGGCTTCGCTGCTCAACAATAAGAGATAAAAGGGTTACAACTTACAAGTCGTACTACGACTAGATGTCGTAGTGGTCGCTGCGCTTGCTCAAGGCCTTGTTCAAGCCCACGACCTTCTCCGCGTGCGTCCTTCCGCGGCCCTCACGCTCCATGTGCCGGCCGAGCTAGGAGAAACAGCCAACGTTAGCCACCGTCACTCACGAACAAAGCACAGAGGAATATAACTCACGTGCTTACGCCTGTGCTCCGCGAAGCGGATCTCTGCTTCCATCCGTCCGCGCTCGCTGTAGGCGACGAAGGCCCGGGACTCGAAGTCCTCGCTCTGCTTGTCCTTGGCGGGCTTCTTCTTCCCCTCCCCAGCACCAGCCATCGCAGCAGTCATACCCTCTTCAAAGGCCTTGCCGCCGGAGACATCGTAGACGCGTTTGCTGGTGGTGGCGGCGTCCTTCTTGCCCTCGGCGGGCTCGTCGCGCTTGGGCACCTCGGCCTTCTTCTTGGCCTTTCGCTTCTTCTCGACGGCTCCGCCACCGCCCTTGAGCTTGAGAGCTCCGGGGGTCGGGAGTTTGTACTCCTCGACAGCCATTGTGGTGTTGGTGGTAGTGTGGTGGTGGTGGTGGTGGTGGTGGTGGTGTTGGAGTTGGAGTTTGGGCGCGTGGATGTGAATTTGAAAAAAGTTCGGGGCCCGGGGAGTTAGCTTGTGGGGGAGGAGGTTTATTTATGTGAGAGATCAGTGAATGGGGGGCGCTAGTGAATGACTGACGGCAGCAAGCTAACGTTCAGGAGCGTGTCGTTTTTGCAGCTAAAAGGGCCTATCAACAGTGACAAGCCATATTTGAGAATCAGTAGCTTATTTTATCTATTACTGTCCCAAAACAGCGCACTATCTTGCACATCCCTGTCAGTTGGCTTGTTGATCTGCCGCCAGTCAGCTTCGTTGCTGGGAGGAGCAGTGCTGCCTTGTGGGCAAGCCTTGGAGTCCCAGCTTTTACGACGGCGCTTAATCAATTCACTTCTAGATATCCCAGCAACGCATTATGTAGTTGTGCAATCTCCTAGCCTGGCAGAGCCAACACGAGCCAGCCAACGTGCTTCAATTGCGCCTCCAGTGTTGCGAACATCCGTCATTCACTACTTATTTGGTGCGTAAGCAGGCCAGATTGCCCCGGACCACCGTCCTTGGGAGCTCAGGTTTTCACTCCATAATGGACGTTTTACTATTGCCCTGCCTGTAAACTTGAATAAGCCACAACTACTTCTAATTCTAAAAATAGTGTGATCGCTTTCTTGAGGTTTACTCTGGCCTACGTCATTTTCAGCTATCTGACTGTCCTCACCCCGCAAAGAACTACGTTGCACTGCCGCTTCTCGATAGGAGCACCGCCTTCAGGACAGAAATTGAACTGACTTTGCGTCTGGGACAACGGTAAGGCTTCCAATCTCCTGGTTTGCTCGGGCCTGGTGCCCCGTTGATGGTCCAGGCCACCGCAACAGCGCCTTAAGCATCAGCTAAAGATTCACTGATAAAGCGCATCCTCCTAGCTCGCCATGCCGTTCGTTCTCCATCACAGAACCCGAGTTTATCCTTCTACGTTTTCAGTCCAATTCGCCTTGAAATCGCTCCTCAACCTGGCGACCGTGTCGCGTGTTGGGCCCCGAGGAGAACTAGTAACTCATAACACGCAATCTCTTGTTGATTGACTCCTCATCAAGCGCCATGACACTCCATGCTTTGTGGTCCGAGGTATCTTTGTGATGGCGCGCTTCGAAGTGCTCGTCCAATGGACATTGGCAGTCACGGCGGGACTGTTCTTTGAAGGGCTACTTGCGAGTCCGACAACTGATCCACTCTCCTTCTTCCAACGGGATGACCTTGCCACTGGCACCTTTGTGAGCTGGAACTGTCTGGGTCGCTCTAGAAGATTAAGAGGATTCTGGACCGTGGGCTCGGAAGCTTCGAGCTTTGACGGATTTTGTTTTCGTTTGACAGTCTTTGTACTGCGCATTTGAGGAGTCTTTTTTCTTCGGCGTGCTGCGTAGCACCTTGATAGCGAAGTCGGCAGTAAAGTCGGCAGTAAAGTTGGTGGTAGAGTCGTCGGTGGAGTTAGTAGCGGAGTCGCTAGCGTAGAGCTTGGAGACCGACGCAGCGGGTCTCAGGACATGTCGCTTCTCAGCGTCCACAAAGCCATCGACGGCATTTTTATTAGTCTGATTGGTATCTGGTTGTCTTCGGCAATGTAGTACGAATAGACTATCTGGAGACAAGCTTAGCGCAACCAGCTCGCGATCTCCGAAGGGCCCGAGTGTCCTTCTCGAAATCCGGGCCCAGCAGGCATCCCTCGACTTGCCGGTGCGTGGAGAGGTCCAAGGCGCGCGTCTCGTCAATGGCCTTGACTTTCAAAGCTTGGTGTCTCGGTCTGCTAGATGGTGTAGCGAATAGGCATCGCAAGAAGAAGACTGAAGTCGTGGGCCTACAACAGCAGAGCGAGAGAGAGCAAAGCAGATCTGAGCTCTCTGGTGTGGCTGGTCCATGATGCTGTCGACTAAGCACATTTCGGAGAGTTTCGCTTTGGCTTTTGAAAATTCGCGTATCGTGAAAAGTTATTTATCTCGGAAACTAAAACAAACTTGAGGCCAGGAATCTATTGGAGCTCGAGGCATTTCCATGCCATTTGCCATTCGACTGCGTTAGAACACGGGCATCAAAAACACCCTACCTACAAGATTTCCTGCTTGCTGCCACAACCATCGCCAGTCAAAGCCGTCAGCCACAACCACATGTTCGGACTTTGTCACATTTGCCTTTACAACCCAGGCTCCTATCCTCCTACCACTAGTCCAACCGTCTCAAGCTGAGTCTCTCTGAGTCTTCCCGTCTTTTTCCGCCCCTATACAACTCTCCGGCCGATTCTCGTGCGATCACCGCCGCTTTCCCTCCTCTACGGTCTGGCGAAGGAAACTAGGGATCGTTGATCGTCGAACCTGAAACAGATGTTTTCCCGCATCCGGATCGTTGAGAATTCTCTTGACCGCCGAGAGCACTTGGCATCAATAGGACAGGGGTGCCGATGCCGACGTGCCGAGTGGTGTAGTCCTGAATGCCTAGAAAAAAGTAGGAGAGTCAATGATGCCGTGGCTTTCTTGCGGCAACTGCAAGTAGGCGGCACGGCACGGCTGATCCGAATTATGGGCCGATTTATCCGTGAAACTCGGAACTGGGGTTCCTGTGAACATAGCGATGGAGCAGTATGGAGTCGGAGTAGGACCTATATTGCAGCAAGCAGTAGAGAGGCATAGTGTAAGGAGACGCGAAGACGTAGATGGCAAGCAAGGCCGAGACGAAGGGTTCCGGTTGTGATGAAGAAACAATGCGACGGAAAGACGGAAATGGCCCAAGGCTTGTAGAAAGATTAGAAGGAGAGCATGTATAAGCAGGTCCGCGGCTTTTATCGTGACTGATTGCGCCTTTTTCCATGACGAGCGTCTGTGCGGGCATGCAATGTTGACAGGAGCAGGAACCTCCAGCTCAGCATATTGTCTTCCAGGTAGAATCGAGAAGCATGTGGTAGTGGCAGTGGTAGTCGCTCACGAACAATCCGTCGACCATGAGGCTACATAGTCAGTAGGGAGAAAAGAAAGGCGACGGGGTCATCTGGAGGTCGCGTGGATCAATTGTTTCAGACCGTGGATCTGTTCCAATTGAATCCTTCGCGAACTAATCGGCGGCAATCATCGGCCCCGGCCACAATTAAACTTGT
>NW_022983542.1:580328-617297 GCF_010093885.1 Aplosporella prunicola CBS 121167
TTTTTTGTGTTTTGTCTCCCATCGGCCACGCTGACTACGGCACTCTATACCCCCCCACTATATCTCGAATTTGGAGATTTCACGACTGTACGCATAGCACCAGGCGCCTAGTACTCTTACACACAGACGTATTGAGCACCTCGACCACACACTATGACTGTATCACTTTCTCGCCCGGTTGTGGCACTAGCTTATCAGCGCTCTTGCATGCGCGAGATAAGGCCATCCCAGCATCTCGGGAATAGTAAGGATTATTGATGCGGCCGTCATTGGCCGACATCTGCATCGCGTAGTTATTGAGAAATATTGCGGCCGCGTAGCACACGCAGGGCCGCGACGCTGCCAGCTCTCGGAGCAGTAGGCCCTTCCGACGACAAGAATGCTGCTGCAGCGTTGTTTCCGTGGGTGACGCAGCGAATGCGTCGTAAAGTCAAGGAAAAAAGAGACCTGTAGTCAAGGGAGAGGCGACCCGACGCGAACAGCCTCGAAACTACTCTAGGAGTAGCTAGCCAAGGGCGGACCGAGTTAGCACGCGCTGCGCTCGCCAAAAACATCCAGGGCTCCTCCCTTTTCCCGCCCTTGGCGAGCTTTTGGGGGCTGCGCGGCGCGCACCTCCTCGTATTCCTCCCCCCTCCCTTTGCCTTTGCGCATGCGGGTGATCATCCGCACCCGTCCATTCACCTGCTTGCTTACTTGCTTGCTGACAGATTGCTTAGATCTGCTGACTGGGTTTCTGCCGCACCTTGGATCGCTAATCCCCTGCCCTCCTCCTACGCATATAGCGTCGCGCGCCAGAACATGCATGTAAGGGCCTGCTTATGTACACATAAATAGGGCTGTATGTTTTGCCATGCCGGCTGCCTGCGAGGAGAGTCGCCAACTGACCGGAGGAATTTCCGGTTCGCCAAGTTGGATAGCCCACGGCGTCGGGTCGCCAAGCGAGGAGAGGGTGGGAAACAAGATTTGTCAAGGGGAGTTGGCAACAGAAGCTCGGGAGGAATGCCGCCGTGTCTCTGGAGCGTTGAGACACTCGGGTGAGTACACCTGTTGGCCGCTTTGAGGCTTGTTGCGGCGCCGAGTGATTACTTGCAGCCTTTTAAACCTCATGCTTCGTACGTGTAACTTCAATTCATTTTAGTGTGACCTTGTGGAAGTACTGGTGTCGGCTCTATACAGCTCGAATGCACGGCCATACCAGTGTGCCGTAAACACACAGAAAAAAAAAAAATGTATCAAACATTTAGAGAGAGCCCGTTCCACTGACTCTCTCCCTCTGATTGGTATCGAAGTCCCCAACATGGCGTCCACCTAAGCCCTATTTTTGCTTACCTCACTGGCGCCGCTGGCCTTCCACGCGCTGAGAATCAAGTTGACTATGTGCTCGACGTTCTTGCCGTTCTTCACCTGGGCAAAGATCGTGGGGCCTCCCTCCCTACAGAACACGGGGTCAGCAAACGCATCCAACCCCATAGAAATGCTCGAGCTTACCGCATCTTTCGCGCATCTCTCTCCATAACATCCAAATCCGCGCCGACGATTTCAGCAAGATCCGTCTTGTTCACGACCAGCAGGTCGCTCTGGGTGATGCCCGGGCCGCCCTTCCTAGGGATCTTGTCGCCGCCGCTCACATCAATCACGTAGATGATGAAGTCGGCCAACTCCCTACTGTAGTTCGCCGCCAAGTTGTCACCACCGCTCTCGATCAGCAGCAGGTCCGTGTCGAAGTCCCGATGCAGATCCTCCAGCGCAGCCAGGTTGGTCGAAATGTCCTCGCGCACCGCAGCGTGCGGGCAGCCGCCCGTCTCAATGGCGCGAATCCGCTCCGGCGCCAGCGCGTTGTGCCGCGTCAAGAACTCGCAGTCCTCGCGCGTAAAGATGTCATTCGTGACGGCGGCTATGCTGTACTTGTCGCGAAGAGCTAAGCATAGGGCGAGCATGAGGGCCGTCTTGCCGGATCCGACGGGTCTGTATGACACACGTTAACTTGGCTGCTCCAGGTTTATAGTCCAATGGCTATCCCGAGCCAAGGCTGGGCGTGTGGGTGTGCGCGAAACTTCCTCCTCTCCGCCTTCCTACCAATTGTGTGCGCCATGCTGCATCGTGATGTTTTATACACGTACGTACCCGCCAATGCCAATGGTGAAGGCTCGCTCGCCCCAGCTTCTGCCCTCAATTATGGGCATCTCGCGCCCCAGGAAGGAGCCAGGTCCGTCGAGGATCTCATGGCTGTGGCCGTGCTCGGCTTGGCCTCCTGCGTGCGAGTGCGAAACGCTGTCGTGCGAGTGGGAGTGTGTCATGGTATCCAAGGGCCCGGATCTGTTAGGTAAGTGAAAGAGGTGGGAGGCCAGGGATCCGGTGGCAGAGGTTGATCGCGGAGGCTGGAGGGTCGTGTCACACGTGCCGCCTCCCGAGGCGGGGCGTGGGGTCGCTGTCGGCCCAATTGGCCAGAGCTTCATCCGCTATTGGTGCTCTAAAAGCTAGCTTTAACTGCCGTACAACAAAGTATCTATTGGAATAAGAGCTGATGTATATTTGTTTGAGCCAATTCCAACGAAGTTTGTGCGAACGTGATAGCCTCTACTCTCTTCACAGCCATCTAAGAAAAATTCCCCTCACTACCTCCCTAGCCGATGTCGCTCTTCCACGGAGTGTCGTCAGCGTGTTTATCCTCAAGGCTCAGACTCTTGGACCGGCAGAAGAGGCATTTTTCACAAGTTGTGTTGTCCATGGCGCGATCAGGGGTATGGGTGTAGATCGTCGCTGTCGATTTGTTTCGATCGAAGATTCCAGTCTAAGACACGATGATGCTATAGTCATTGTTGTCTGCAGGCATTTCATTTTGTTTTTACTGCGCAGGTACCACGTAGAAGCTACATGGTGGTTTCTTTTGCTACTTTCCAAAACCGGTGCCAAGCCTAGGTGACCATCGGGGTCATCAGAGCAGCTGGGAGTTTCTTTGGTGCCTGCCTCATCATCATTCATCGAGCCTCCTTTCCTACCAGCGACGAAACTACAACCACGCAAAAAAACAATAACCGAGAATGCCCGGCCTCGTTATCCCAAAGCTGCCAGTTCCTATTCCACTTCAACCCTAACCTTCTACAACCATCCGGATCGTTCAGCTTATAGCTTCAGGCATGAGAGAAGTCTGTCCCATCAACGATTATGTCACGCGAAAGCTTACCCAACACTGCCATAGTTGCCTACAGTTTCCTATCGCATCTATCCATTGATTCGCATCTTCTCCAGGGTATTACGCCGCATCGAGCCACAAGAGCCCCCAAGACGGCGCTACAACAGAAGTAGCCTCAACCTGTCAATTCAAACCACATTATGGCTTCTTGGGCCTGTTATTATCGGCCATAGGCGATATATGGACGTCATACGGAGAAGACTGGGCTTGATAAAGACACTGCGTATCACCAGACGAGCGCGGTGACACTCGCTGTACCATCGGAATAAGTAAATAATGGCAGCAACATTCAAACAACAAGGAGCCCACATCCACCATAGTCAAGCATACATGGAAGACCAAGAATGACAAAAGATGGATAGGCGGCTGGCTCAAACCCACAGTGCCAATGCAAAGACCTGCAGACACAGCTGATGCCAGAAAAGAGAAAGGATGGTCATGAAAGTAAACGCACAGATTTCAAGAACGGCACAGTGTTTTCTACGCTTCCGCTTCGCAGCAACACTCCAAGCCAGCGATTGTCAGTAACGTAGCGCGCTTGTCAAGTTGTCCAACTCCACGTTCTTGCATAACATATTCGAGAATAAGCCCATGAAAGGTAGCGGTTCCAAGGGCGGTGTTGCCAACCTTCGGCTTCAAACTCGTCAGATGGGCCAAGGGCTGAGTCGGTGGTGCTTTTTGGCAGTTGCGCCTGTCTTTGACCGCCCCAAAGCCTAGGGCTCCCGTTCATCTAGCCCATTAGCAAGAGGGAAACCATTGACTTCCTCATCGATTATATTATGATTGGCACCCTGTGGTGGTTTTTGTGTCCTGCCTCTAGCTGAGGTGCGTTTCCAGCATCCGGCTCTGCCTTGATTGTGGCTTGCTTAGTCTCGCGTGCTTTTGAGTCTCCGTTCCAGGCTTGCGCCTCTTATGGTTCTTTTCCCGTGCAGTAGAGCTGTAGTTCATCATCATCCTCGTCGTTGAAGATTCCGTCAAGGGTTTTAGGCTGAACTCCACAAACTGTGGTCGTGGCCAAGCACTCACAACCCCGCGCCAGTGCAGGCGATGAGAGCCGTGTGTAGTTGAGAGCGGAGCTGGCGTAGGTTATACCATGGAGAATCCAAGCATCTGCAATGTAATGCGTTAGTTCGGTCCAAACAACTCTCCGGACCTTCCTGTCGTAAGAAGAGGCTTGTCTGACGTCTCCAACTGGTATGTCCCTAAGAGCGCATCGTGCAAAAGCCCGCTTTCCGAGTCATCGTGTTATCTTGATCTCCTTAAATCCAGCACAGTTCGGAACTAGCCTCTTCCCTGATTGAACAAAGTAAGCTGTGATCGTAGGCTCACAGAACACGAAGCCACCGGCCCATCGAGTCTTGTGTGGGAGCCTGTTTGGCATGGCATTGAAGCAACTACAGAGAACTATGCGCAGGTAGTTGCACACTCTTTGTCCAATTCATAGACTCGACCGGCGGCATGAGTGCTCAGACCATTGAACCTCCCTGGTTCGATAGCTATGGACTACCTAGCTCTCACGAGTGTTGAGCTGAGCGAAGGTGACCGGGTTTTGTTCCCTCAATTTAGCGCACCCACAGCCACTTAGCCTCCAAGGCAGCATCTTGCGTCCTTCTGGTGATGTGCTAGCCAGCCCTTGAGCCAGTAAGTCTCTCCAACTCTCATCCATGCTTTGTGTCGAGGCAACCGCGACCCCATCAGCCAGCCTTTTCACCCAGTCAGCCACGCGTATGAAATATCGGTCCTCTTGCATCAGTGCCGTCACGCTTACCCTCACACCCAAGGCAATCCCTCTTTTTCCAAGTGTTCCACAGGTACAATAGATCCGGAATCGGTGAGCGAGGACCAGATGTAGCGCGAGGGATCTTAGTGCCGTCTACGAGAGGGATGATCATGACGGAGTATAAGTAAGAGGAATGGTGTTTGCAGCTGTTCTTGCGGGACTGGTAGTTAGCGACAATGCTGGGAAGCCATGGCTTCCTCATCTGTCAGCAAGTTTACGGTAGGGAGAGTCCATGGGGTGCCATCCTGAGCGTGAGAGATCCCCACTGTCCAAGTGTTGCGTACCATATGTTCAAGCTTTTGAAACAGGGTTTCTTCTTCGAAGTCCCACACAAGGTGAAGTCATCAATGAAAAAAAGAAATCTTAAAAACCCGAAAATCAGGATATCGAAGCTCAGTATCGAGTCCCGTGTTCGGTAAAAAAGAGTGTGAGGTCAAAGAAAAGTGTGTGTGGGAGGGATATCGAAGCAAGCAACGAGTCCCAGTCACGGAGCTCTCAATCGCCTATCGCTGTCGTATAGGCATTGATATGGACCAAGCTGGTATCCTTCACAAGGAAAGTGCTGCATTTAGCGGCCGCCATCAGGAATACACCGTCAGGTCAGACCATGCAGCATGCATTAGTACATTTCTTAGCGAAAAAAGCCCGGGGTCGGCTGAGTTGAGGAAGGATACGTGCGTCTGGAAAGTTTGAGCGTGAGCGTGAACGCTGCAGGCTCATGGGATATGGCGTGTCGAGTTGTGACTCGAAGTGGTCGAGGAGAGAAAGGAAGAAGTTGGTGGGAGGTTGACGGCGTTTATAAATGGCAGTAGGGCTCGGCCCGGAGCGCTAGCCGGCCCGTCACGACGACACTTTCGAGCCAGGCAATCACAGGGTGGGGGGAGGAGGTTCAAGCTGCAGTGAATTGCTTGCAGCTAGGGAAGGCATGTGGTGCCTTGGCTAGGTTAAAGACGCCACAGTTATTAAGCGCAGTGGAGCTTGGGCAGCCAGTCAAATCCGGGGTGCCTGATATTACCTAGGTAGGTTCTAACTATGGATGACTGGAGGACGGTGAAGGCTCTTGTCTCGTTGGCCATGAACATTGTCCCAGTCAAAGTCCTTGGCTTCACGGTCCCAAAGCCCGCTACCTGCATGTCATGTCAAGCTCTTTCAAGGAGCAGCAGAGAGGCAGCCTTGGTGTGAACCGAAAGTGGTGAATGGAGCACTGAGGCCGTGTCACGGGTGCCTGTGCGGCTGTGACTGCCCTAACTGAAGATCAGGTGGCCTCCCCCGTGGCCCTGGCGGCCCCTGGGCACTTTTCTTCACAGCTGGCGGGCAGACTGGGCATCAACGGAGGCAGGCACGGCGGGCAGGAGCCTGCTCCGGAGGCCGAGAGAGCCGCTAAGCGAGGCAGTTCCTCGGCCTATATAAGGGCCTCTCCTCTCTCTCCTTCTCCTCTTCTTTTTCTTCAGCTCTCTTTGCCTTTGGCTTAGATCAAGTGTAGTATCTGTTCTTTACAGTCTAATCGCTGTAACGTCCCTACGGGGGCTTCTTGATTAGCACTTTTTGGAGCCCGAGGGGTGGCCGCTGCGCTTGCGCATGTCGCTCCTCACTGTGTCGCCCGTATTTGCACTGTCTCGGGCTGACGCGAACATTCATCTTTTCATTGAGCTGCTCGGCTTGCCTGGGCCCTCGAAGAAAAGACTTGATTCTGTTGTCCCATTTTCATGCCCAGTTGCATGTTGTGATGCTCACAAAGTGACGCTTGATGTTGTTGTCCAGCTGAATGAGCCCACTCTGCTTTGCGTTGCTCCCAGGGAAACCAGCGTGCGAATTTTGATCCAGCACCTCACTTGGACGTGCTTCTAATGCAGCTGTGATTCGTTTTACGTGAATCCCCCTCCTGTAAGCCGCGTTGTGGAGAGAGCAGAGCAGAGAATGGTCGCGGCGAGTTGGCTATGAGTGTCGGAAGTCAGGGCAGGAGGCATCCACCAAACAAGACGGACAGTGGCACGCCCTGCAAAGAGGTCCCTCTTGACATCGATAGTACTGTGATGTGGCTTTGAGCAGCACTTTAGAGCCTTTTGAACTCTTGTTCCTAGTTGTGGTGTTGGCGATCCGCGCCGCCAACAGCCTACGTCGCCCATCCAGCCCGCTCACAGTCGCAACAGAGGCCAAGGGGCAACACCGCCACCATGCGATAGCAAACAGCCGCTTGCGCAGATTGCCACTGCGGTTGATCTCCTTTAAGCGGTCTGAGGAGGGACGTCCCACCCTCCCTGAGTGAGTCTGACAGGGAGCCACCGGCGGCCGACGCCATTGACGAGCCGGCTGCGTCTCAGAAGAGCGGCGTACTTGCGCCCTACCCTCACCCAAAGTTCACCGCCGCATAAGGGGCATCACTCATGCTTTCTCATGAGGGACACAGCAAACGGGCGGCGAACCGGTCTGAAAAGGGCCGTGGGCGGCGGACACCAGCAGCGAGCTCAGAGGGGGCTCACTGCGATCCAAAGCACTGACAAACCCGAGCCCTCCTCTCACCCACAGCTGACTGTCTCACAAGAGGCGATGCCTGCGTCTTGCCACGAAGCATGCAGCAAACCGGCTTGACAGGGGCCCCAGGTGGTCGAAGCCGGCAGAGGGCTCACTTCGTTTCAGCAGGCACACAGACATGCGCTCCCCCCCACCAACAGCTGACTACCTCACAGGTTACCTTGCCTACGCTCTGTGGTGAGAGGCTCAGCGAACTGAAGCGTGCTGCGACTATAGAAGCCTAGCGACCTGCTCCAGCCTTCAGACCGACGATGCGCCCCAGTTCCCGGGCCGGCGACATGGCAGCCAGCGCGCCTCCGACAGCAATAATCGCAAGACAACCCCTGAGCCAAGCGCTGTTCTCATACTCCGACCCAAGACTTCACGGATACTCGTCACTTGCTGCCCTCAGAGGCTTCGTGGAGCCAGGCTGCCAGCTCGATCCGCCGCCGGGTGCGAAACTAACACCACAATCTGACGCGAGAGCCAAACAAGAGAGCAAACCATCATGGAAACACCCACGATCAAAGGTATGAGGCTTTAATCATGCAAAGGAAGCAATGAGGATCGAAGGTTCTACACGATACCAGACTGACAGTGACGGCGCGGGCCTTTGTGCGAAGGCAGCAGGTACCCGCGGTCATGAGCCCATGGCCCACCCCATCAACTGCTCGATATTATCGGAGCGGGAAACCGCCAAAGGCTTTTCACTGACACGATAGGGATCGGACGCCCAAGAACTTTCAGGGGGCAGCGGTAATGCGCTTCGCGAGACTCGCAGTTGACCTTTGCGGAAACTTGAGCGCCAGGTACGAAGAAACACGCCCTCCATCACTTGAAGACGCAACTGACAATGGCGACTAGGAGTCGGTGTTTGAATTCGGCGGTCAAACGGCTTCCATACAGAGACGGCACGGAGTAAGAAACCGCAGCTCCGAAGCAAGCCTCGAGACTCTTCGCTCAATTCGCTACCCGTCGAGGTGCGACGGCACAAAGTTGAGTGTACTTCGGGCACAGGTTTGAACAAGTCCCGGATAGCGTGGTGCGGATCCGATCGTTGCAAGAGAGAGCTGACAGCACGCAGATAGGCATTACGCCAGTACCTGATGCGGCTACCGGAGACTCCGCGCACGAGACAAGCTTTTGCGCTAAAGCACCGAAGTCACGCTTTCCAACGCGCAGCGATCCATTTTATACGGCGGCGTCCGCGAAATGATACCCCTAAGCCATAGCAAGGAACCACAAGCCGGCATAAAACGGCGACAGCGGATTTCAAGCTTCAGCCGTGGGAGAGCATAGCTATGACGAAGAGGATGACAATTTGGACCACGATGTTCGGTCGACGCTTTACGTTTGAAGAGCAATGGCGACTGCTGGGGCTTCGGCGAGAACCGTCCTGCGAGAACTCTCCAGCGGAGGCGGCGGCCGTGTCTTAAGAAAAGAGTTTGATTGCCGCAGGTGAGAGGTCCTAGCTCCTTTGCTAGTCGTGTCTGCTTCCAGTGGAGGATTCCCAACGCGTTTCGCAAGGCTGTGCACTAATAGAGCATGATAGACTATGATCAGATCGGGACGAGGGATCACGATCTAAACACCAGTCGTGCCAGAGTAAGAGCACCCGGTGCGAAACCTGAAGGACGCAATTTCGTTTGCTGCCAGCAGGCAAACGCCGAGGCCCCATTCCTACAGCCGCTGCCGGTACCCGTATGCGTAACCCTCCGTTGGAGCCCACCACAGATTTAGGCAACACCGCCAACCCACGACGTCTTCGCTCTATCCTCGGTGATGTACCAGAATACCAGGTCGCCCAAGGAACGAGTGTCGAACAAAAAACGGCGCCTGCCACGCCATGACCTTCTCACAACCAATCCGAAGAGAGATGACAGATCGAAAACTCCTTCTCCATGTCCACAGACCACTCTGTAGGTTGTCGACTCTGGTGCAGAGAAACGGGTATGTGGCTTTTGGCACGAGACGTTGTGTGACTCTGATGAATACGGACAGATGAAAGGAGCCTGGAATATCACAATAGGAGAAAAGAAGAAAAGAGACATGGGTAGAGAGAAGAGAGGATGAAAGAGACAAGAGAGGTCAGGGAAAGATTGTGTATAAAAGCAAGTGAGAGTAATGAGAGGAAACGACACAAGAACAAAAAAGTAAGACATCAAATACGAGGAAAAAGACGAAGAAGAGGAAAGGACAAAAAGCAGAATAACGCAAGAGATGTAGGAGACGGTAAGAGGAGATCACTTTAGAGAAGACGGAAGGAGATACCAGAAAGAGAGGACACACGACGACTATAACGACAAAACGAAACTTCCCACTGTGGGTACTCGCAAAAAGAAACAAAATAGAAGCACAAAACAACGCAAATGAACTTCCCACTGAGGGTACTCGCAGTAATGCAAACTGAATGCACGAAACAAAGCAAGGAACTTCCCACTAAAGGTACTCGCAGGAGAAAACATCAACAATGACACAACGAAACTTCCCATGAAGGTACTCGCGGAAGCGCACGATGACGACAAGAAGAAAGAAATTTCCCATAGAAGGTACTCGATGGAACATACGACTGATGAAACACATGACAGTGACGTAAGGAAATTTCCCACCATGGGTACTCGCAGAAACGCAGGACAACGACAAAGATGCAGACAAAGATGCAAAAGACTTTCCCACTAGAGTTACTCGAGGAAAATCATGACGGTAATGACGATAGGAAACTTCCCACAAAAGGTACTCGCAGAAACCGAAGACAATGAGAAAAAAAATTTAAGAAAACTTCCCACTGAGGGTACTCGCAAAACACAAGAGACAGCAAAACTCCCCATTAGAGGTACTCGCGAAACGCACGACAAACAACTACGACTTAAAGCATTTTCCACTAAAGGTACTCGCGAAAACAGAGGACGAAGACAAAAAGTTAAGAAAAATTCCCACTAAAGGTACTCGCACGAAAACAGGACGAAGGTAACAATCCCAAGGAAATTTTCCCATTAGAGGTACTCGCGAGAAAACACGACGAAGAGAACGATTTAAGGCAACTTCCCATTGAAGGTACTCGCGAAGAAATACGATGAAGACAATAATTCAGGGCGACTTCCCACTGAGAACAAGAAAAGCACCGGGAGTGGAAAACAACGAGCGAGGAAATAGGAGAAAGATTATAAGAAAAGACCACGGGAAATGAAGACCACGAGAAAGAGACCATGGGAACAGACCATCAAGACAGGCTACGAGCGAAAACTATAAGGAAAGGTCTTAAGAAAAGGTCTTGAGAAAGATGATAGAGGAGACCGGAAGACAAAAAGAAATAAGAAGAGACATGAGCACAGAGAACAGTAGCCTTGGAATTGCTGAAAGGCCCTAGGTGCTTATGCAGCAGCTAGGTCGGAGAAAGAAAATGACTCAAATGAAAAGAGTAGGCTATCCAACAGCCAAGTGAGTACGGTATCCAAAAACCAGGGCAAGGAATCAAATTCCGGTGCAGACTTTTTGGGTCGTATCAAGAAATAAGAAATGCCAGTCAAAGAGCCTGGCTAATGGCTTTGGACAAGTCGGATAAGAAAAAGAAAGTACCATGAACGAAGACAAAATAGACAAGAAGGAAAGCTCCTGGAAAAGCACTTTCTGAGAAGGTAAAAAAAGAAACAAAAATGACGGATAATGGAATCAGAGAAAGAAAATTCCAGTCTCTATGGCTCTACCGGTGTTCATCAGGATGAACATTATGAGCAGAAGATGACTGGAACAAAGGAACAACGATTGAGAAGAACTGGAAAGACCTTACTGAGAGTTTTCGAATGACTGCACGAAACGTCTCAAGTCCATTCAACAAAACCTTATGATGAGCAGTCAAGGGCCATATAAACATGGCGAGTAAAAAGACTTGGGACATCAAGAGGTTGGGACTGAGCAAAGAGAAGCCACGTGCATCTAATGGCGGCGAGGAAAACCAGTTCAAGAGCCGGGATATCGAGAGAAGACGATGGTTGGCCAGAAAAGTCTGCGGAGTAGGAAGAGCCTGGAAAACCGGCATTCTTTGAGTTGCTCTATACCCTTGGCGTGGGTATACTGCAAATAATCCAATGATAAGAGATGGAAAATGCATGAAAGCTAAGAGGACCAGGTCAGTGATGGAAGGTTTGGATCTCGGGCATCTCTCGACGCTTGGCAGACCTTGGTACCGGAGAGTCAACTTGAAAGCTCGCCGCTTTGGAGAAACTCGATCCGGTTTCTCAAGTTCAATGCTCTTTCGAGGACATGATTCGTACAACCAAGAGCCTATGCACCTTGAGGAAACATCCACGTGCCAGTGCGCACCTAGCGGCGGAAAAGCACAGCTGTCAGATAAGCGTTATCAGTCCTTGTGTCACAGCCATCAACATCGCTGTGGCTGGTGTCATGGTCGCGCCTCGGCCTTTAGGCCTTGGATCATGGTGTCTAGACGGCGAATGGTCGCATGCTCAAACTCAGTCTACGACGTCGCTGCTCTTTGCTCGTTGTGGTATATCCTCCTACCGAGTCTCGAGCTGTGGAAGCCGGCGAAAGCTTGTGGTGCAGACGCGTTCTAGTCTTTGCTGTTACAATGCGGCTATCTTGACGAGAGTTCTGGCTGCATGATGATAGCGTGTCCCCTCTCTCGGTTGCGCAACGGGCAACGAAAGAGATGTGATGATAGCCGATAGTTGTTTGATGGTCAAGGTTGTACAGCCGACGATATCCACTCCAGTATGAGAGTGGCTGATAGCGGGATGCGCCTGCCGGTGAGAGAGGCGAGCAGGCGTGTTTGCATGAAGACTTGGTAGGAAGGAATGATGGCGTCGACGCCGAGGGTGATCTGGCTGGTCAGCTGTGTCTTCTCGAAGGGTGAGGAGCCAGTGGCAGCACGCCGTGTCAGCTTCGATCACTCGCGCAGGCGTTGACCAGGGGCGGGCGGTCTCGATGCTTCGCGCACGCCACGCTAGCGGGAAGGGAGGCCGTGTGCAGCACTTGCCCCGCTGCCGAGGGTGGCAGGACAAGGGATGCCGGCGGCGCGGAAGACCGCGGTTGAGGTGAGAGGAGGAGGAGCGGCTGGCAACGGGCATGCTGACACGGGGGGCATGGTTGGTGTCGGCCGTAGTGGTTGCGGCTGGAATGCGACGGAGCGGGGGCGGCAGGGAGTCGAGGAAGATGCTGTGATGTTGTTGGTGGCTTAATGCAAAGTCCATCACATCACTGCATCGATAAGGATTAAGGGACCGTGAGACTGTGGGGTCACCGGTGGATCAAGCAGCCCGTCCACAGACGCTCGGCCCGCACCGAGCTCTTGCCCACGCCCAAGGCTCCACGCCTTCTTCCACCCTCCTCGCTACTCACCACCACCTAGATTGCACCAGATTACGTACAAACTTCGCCATTGTCCTTGACCGATTAGCTTTCCCCGCGCTCGACAGCCTCGCAAGGCACATCGCCCAAACAACCGTCCGCTTCGGGGAGGGCGTCCGCTTCCTCCGCCTTCTGCCGCGCGCCCCCCACCTAGCTCGACACGTTCGACTCCCCTGTCCTCCAACCTCCCGATCCACCCATGCATGAGCGCAAATACGACCATACCCACGCCAAGACACCAAGCCTCTGTGCGCCTCAAGGCAAGCCTTCCCTATCGCTGGAGTTGGCTGAGTCAACTAATGTGACATCTCCCAAGAGAACAGCAGCAAACGTCGTCCTTCGAGTACATCTCTCCTTCCCTGATCGAGGCATCAACGCAACGAAGGAGCTTGCGTGGGCCATCACGGAACAATGGGGTGAAGTTTGCTGCAAGAGCGGCATTCAACACTTGGCATCTGACAAGCTTGGTTTATCCAAACTTTCTAGTCCCCTGATATTGATCAAGTCAGCTATTCCTCATCATCCCACGCCTGCATAATGACGTTGGGCGTTGAGATGCAGCCGAGAATCCAGCAGACGGTACGGATTAAGTGTGCCTATCAGCAGGACCGAGCACGGATCAGGATGGTTTCTTTGTGAATCATTCGCAGAAGTACCCGAACATGTTGGGAGATGGTTCAGCTTGGACTCCGGCATCGCCCGAAAGACACCCAAGGATGCGCATCAATCGAAGATTCGATCGAGCACTGTCATCAGGGAGGACGGTTGATGCACGCGTCTCATGGCTATCAGCCGAAAACGTGTCAGCGCCTTACCAGGGTGGGGCAGATCAAAGGCGGGGGTGGCTCCTGCATGGCCCTGCGCATGGGTGTGGGGGAGACCGGGACCCAGCCACCCAGCCACCCAACACCCAACCCGTTGACGGCAAGCCCACGCGTACCCCGCAGCTTGCTCGAGCGGATTCGAAGAGCGACACTTGCTTACTTGCTGATTTGCTGCACGCATCTCACGATCCATACAGCAGTTTACTCTTCTCCTCTTCAGCTTCGTCGGAGCCAATCACCACCTATACCGCCAATGCCTCCGTCTAGCAAGCATGTCGTTTTTGACATTGTCGGCACGTGTGTGGGATACGATGTTTGGTTGGATGCGGTAGAGGCACGTCTGGGGGAGGGCTTCCGCAGAGAGGGAATCAAGCCTCAGCTGTTTGCCTTCGCCTGGATGGAAGCTTGTGAGCGCGAGTACACGTATCTTTCGATTTCCGGTCGATACACCGTCTGGTCGAAGATTCAGGCTGCACTGTTCTACCGCGTCCTCTACCAGGCCGGCATACAGGAACCGCGAAAGTTTGCAAGCGAAGAGGACCTCAAAGCCATCTTACATGCATATGATAGCCTCACGCTGAGGGAAGGCGTGTCGGAGGCATTTGCCAAGCTGCGAGCTGCTGGCTTCACGTGCTGGGGCCTGACAATGGGGGACAAGAAAAGAGTTGGAGGCTACTTCAAGGCAGCAGGCCTTCACATGCCCGACCAGAACCTCATGTCCTGTGACGAAAGCGGAGTTGGCAAGCCGGACCCCAAGGCGTACAGGCCAGTGTTGGAAGCACTCGGAGACGGCGAGAAGTGGTTTGCAGCGGCGCACATGTGGGACGTCTCGGCCGCGAAGATGGTAGGGTAAGCTATGCTATTTTTACATTGTGCTCAAGTGGTTGCGTGACCATTGCTGATCGCAACAGCTTCAAAGGAGCTTATACCACCATTTGGGAAAAGGAGCCTTGCACCGAGATCTTCGGTGAGATGGACGTGATGGCGGAGACGCCGCTTGAAATGGCAGAGAAGATAATCGCGGCGTCGTCATAAAGGACTTAGCCGCACGTAAGAAAAATGGTAATAGTTGGCCGTTTGCTCAACCATCGTCGTTCCGATTGTGCCCGTTCAGACCGGATCCTCGCGTGTCGAATGATCTGCCCCCATGTCTCAAGACACGCGGGCTAATATTTCCCCATAGGGATGACGTTTTTGGTTGCCGATTCTCTTTCCTGTGCCGTAGTAGCACGATCCATGCTCGACGATGATCTTTCAATAGGATCTACCGATGGCTAGACTACCGTTCTGCCTGATAGTCTCTTGTTCTCCGCGGAAATACTTCAACCATAAATCTCTTCTAAAAAGGTATCGACTGCGCCGTTTTGCCAAAAGAGGCGATGCATGAGTCCGTCTATGGACAGAGTGCAGATGATTTTCTCCATGGGTGCTTTCGAGGAGTTCCAGGGTCATTTTGCTGATTGCAGAACGGGCAAATCAAGTTTACTGCAAGCATAATTGTTTGTTGTCACAAAATGTGCACATCACATCCAAACGCATGAGCTGGATATGCAGATTCAATGCACGAACATGACAAGCGCAGATAAAATTCGAAGCAAAGTTACAGCTATTGCCAATTTCGAGCTTCTTATACCGTGTTGGCGGAGCGAAATCCCACAGCATGGTAGCGCATCCGCCAAGCGTTTATACGAAGCAGCATAGCCAAATCAGGGCATCACCGAACCAAATCTCCGACTCGATGATCAATAGGCCCGTGCCTACGTTACCTCTTTCGGCGCCAAAGGAATATCAATTACCCAGAGAGCAAACTTCGACTGACTACCACTGTTGTACAGCAGCACGGCTAACTCGGCATATGGTGGATGGGCTGTGACACTTCAATTGTTAATTATAGATGACCGACCACAAGCAAAGGGTCTGTGTATCCAGTGCTAAACAGGGCTTATCCTGACGTATTAACGCAAATTCCACTGCTGCTGTTGGCCTTGTCGCCCCTTTATGTGTGTTTGATGTGGAAGCGGTGTGCCCTCGACATGATGACATTTCTATCAGTGATTATTCCAGAATAATCAAATAAAATTTATTTCATTTCATCTGTTTGTGCACTAAATTTGACGGTGGTGATGATATTAAAAAGAAATTGGAATTTGGTTGGAGATGCAGTAGGCGCATATAAACCACGTACGAAAAAGGACCGTTAAACTCAACAACTAAAACAGAATACTCGCCAACTTCAACAGTAAGTCTTCCTTCGAAAGCACTGACACATTAAACGAAGGACGGATTCTGGTTCCCGAAGAAGACTAACACTAAACCCCACGAACTTGCCCAAAGATATCACTCCAGGGGTTCAGCATCAAGCTTCTTGCCCTAATCCGATGTAACCTTGAAGCCGGACAATCCTGCATGGCTACATCAGCATGATGATGATGGTCTTTGCTTACTAGCTCATGCTGTTAGTTTATAGTTTGTCTAGCGGGCCGGGCCGTTGCCGTTACCTCGGCTTATACAGTAATAGGTTAGCCAAATGCATATACGCTTTTAGCTGGAGAGCTTCTAGGCGAGATGGCCAATCATCGGCTATAGCGAGGACGAATCAGAATGGACGTCCTCTGAAATGCGGACTGCAGAAGCGGAGTGGCTAACGGAGTCCTAAACAACGACAATGCTGTTTCCAAACGGTCGTGCGTTTGACTTGCCCAAAGTCCATCTCTGTAGACGGTAGTGTGGAGACTTTTGGAGCTTTTGGAAAGCTAGTCGAATCGGTATTTAGGGGGTGTCGTTTAAATTACCAAACTATCGTGGTGAGATGGAAAAGGCTGCGAAATGCGAAGAGTTTTGAACAGTCTAGCAAAACGTACGGTTAGATTGTGAACATTCCAAGAATTTTCGATACTTAATTTGAGAGTGAATCTAACAAACCGCATGTCTTTGGTGTTGTGCACCGCTTGACAACTCGAACATCATCGGATCGATCGAGCCGCCGTTTTCGGTCAACATATCCCGCCAATCATTAGGAGGTTCTACCCTTGAACAAAAGGCTTAGGTGCCAACTCTCGCAGAATTCTTCATACTAGATCCTTACCCGGTTAGCTTTATCTGGAGGAAACTGCATAGAGTGCTTTGCCTTCTGTAGTTTGGGCGTAAAGAACCTCCCCATGTTCAGCGCGCTTAATTCGAGCCCGAAAGCGCGGGATACTTCCTGTCGCGCTAGTCTGACTTGTACATAAAAGGCAAGGCCAGAGTAGCCCCTAGTCGAAGGCGCGGCTGGCTCGACTCCCGATTGGCACATTGATGTTGATGGATGAGAGTTCGATGGCAAGCTGGGCTGGCGTCAGGATGCGATAATGCAAGGCTTGAAACGCATCGTCATCATACTGTTCATCCTTGACCGATGACGCAACTGCAATTTTGTAGATGTAATATTGGCTTTGTAGGGGCTACCTTGTTGGCAGCTTTCCGGAAGAAAAAAAAAAAAAGAAAAAGGTCATGCGCTGATTCAATGTGTACGCTGGGTGGGTGGCTGGGACGAGACGAAGGGCTGGTTATCGAGAATGGCCTGCGAATCTATGAGGACAAACCTGCCATCGGGGCCAAGTCTCACTAAGGACTTTGAGAGGCTGATTGCATGTTCTTTGCCGAAAGCATTGGGCGCTTTGTTTACCTACGCCTGTAAGCCGCGGTAGTTTTGTGCGCTGCGCCATTTTCACATGAAGCAGCAGCGCAATGACCGCCCAGTCGGCTGAGGAGTTAACGCGCTAGAGCTGGGTTTGCGATTCTTCAGCACCTGGCCAGGATCGAAGGGACGGCTGTCAATGCTTGGGGAACGATTCTCAGTGTTCGAACACTGACCAAGCTGCAGAAGCTTCTAGGTCATTCCACAGAGACATCTGGCCCGAAGCTGCAACACAGCGTTCGTCGTCGAGCGCAGGCTTCGGCAGTCAAGCGAGTAGGTGAAGAAGCACCTGTGCTCTGCAGGTGTCTCGCGGAAAGAAAGCCTCAGGTAGCCAGATGGCGGGTCGGAAGGTGCCGACATCGTGACGACTTGCTTGGGGCACTCCATCAGGCATCAGGATTCTGTCAGATGGGACCTTGCATTTGCTTGGCCCTGCTACTCGGCCAAGCCAGAACCCGAGAGCGAGTGTCATCAAGCTTTATGTTCGCGTGGCATGTCTCGTGCTGAGCTCTTGTGGTGAAAGTTTGCACCCTGGCAATCGCTTGTTAGTAAACCGCACCAGTATCCGTTGGGCCTGTGAGCAGCTGGAGGCTGGAGCCCAATGTTCATGGTTCAGACGGAGAAGTACAGACTATCCTTCAGCGAGATCGACCTTTTGAAACGTGTAAACGCATTGATTGTGCACTGTCCAAGTGAATATTAGGCCTTCTTACCCATAAAGACAGCTACCAGGGGACTTGATGGCGGTAGTGGGCCATTGCCATCCGAGTAGAGGGAACCTAGGGTATGCGGTGATTTGTACCGATGAGCCGGCATCCTTGGTCACATCGTCAGCTAGGGCCCAGAATTGTCACCCCCAAGAATTCCAGTCTTCCTTTGTCCAACGAGGTACGCGGCGTGGCTGTGACACGGGCCTCTCTGCTGCACGACCGTCTGCTAAGCTTTCAGCCGCCCCAGCGTTGTGTTGTTGCCGTGTGACAGATGTGGCTTCTCCTTGAGCCTGACGGTATGCTCCGCGGCCAATGATGTGGGATTAATGGTCCGGAAGTGATCCCAAAAGCCCAGCGGCCATGCAAATAACGTACCACCCGGCCTTACGCATACCGCATATGACTCAACGCTAGGCCACAATTGCAGTCCTCGGGCTGTGAAGAAAAAAAAGCCTCAGATCATTTGTCTGGGCTACCATCACCAACATATGTGCAATACGTACTGGTGATATGGCTGCAGTCATACCGCATATGTCTTCATGCATTGGTATGATCCGGCGTGGCTGGAGGTACGTGGTATGAAAAACTCTTAACTTCTTCGAAGCCATTCACGTCGAGAGTCAGCATAATTTGACCGCCACCTTGAGCCACCTCCTTGTGACTTCAGTGAAGAAATCGGATGCAACATGTCTGATCATGACGTTTCCATCGGACAGAATTTCGAAAACGTTCTTGATTGACGAGATGCATTGGCATCGAAGCACAGAGCCCACTATACAGAGACAGAAGGGATCAGCGATCGGCTAGTTGCCCAATCGCGGCCGGCGGTAGTGAACCAACAGGATGCTGTGTGCCGCAATGGTCACCCGATGTGTGCAGGAGATGGAGCAATTGCTGCATGTTTTGAGACGCAAGCGCGCAGGGTGTCGTAATTCGCATATGACAACATCTCATCTCGAGATTACTTTGGATCTCCTCTAAAGAAGACATTTGCCAGCAGCAAATGATGCTGCCATCTCCAAAGGAACGCTAACTGTCCGGAAGCCCATTGTAGTTTCTCGATTCCAAAGAAAAAGCCGATAACGACACTTCATCGCCTTCAGCGAGTGTGACAGCTCACGAGCCGTATACTCTGCGAGAAGTAGAGGATTCGAATGGTAATTTGAGGTCTCGTAAAGGATGGATCATTCCTCAAACACTCTGAGGTTTGTATCTATCGCGAAGAATTTGACCGCGTTGGATATTTTCAGTGAGAATAGGTTGGGTTGAAGGCGGACTGTTTCACGGGTCCGTCTGGACGGCAGTCCTCTTTCCTAAAGACTGTCAATGACACGAACAGAACGATTTGACGATGGACATGACTGACGAGACACTCTCCACAAGCATCCCCATTCCGCCAGACCCAGTTGGGACAATTGTTTTCATATCGATAGGTACAAGGATATCTGTAATACCCCTCGCCACCGCCGCTCATTTTGATAGGAAAGGTTTGAGTGTTGGTAAAGACAAGGCTGTTCTCAAGATGAAGTTCCGTAAGGTTTTTCGCTGCCTCTGAACACGCTTCACAAAGAGACCAGAGTGCTTCGTATCTTGGGAATATATATATGTTCATGGATGAGAAAGGCCTGTCCATCCGGCGGAATGCGGCATGAGGATCCCGTGTTTGCCTGGTTGCCTTCTTCTTTTAGGGTGTCGATAGGAACGAGACGTTTTACCGTCTGGGAACTTCGTTTGACAAGCCTCCATGTAGATACCCAGGGGTCTAGGATCACAGTGCGGCAGTGCCCCCACTCTGGGTTTCTCAAATCCCATTATCAGGAAGTACCATGATCAACCTCCCTTCCAAAACTAGGCGGGCACGTGTCTTGGCTTGGATGCCATCCATCTCCGCTCAGAAGTTCCGAAAAGCTGCCATGGGAGGCGGCGTAGATAGGGAAGGTAGACCACATGACGAATTTCAGGATGGGGGCTTGACACAGGCCTGTCTGTGCAGAGAGTAAAATGTACGGACAAGTTGCGTAAAATAAGCGGGAGGAACAGCCGACCGGAAAGTATATTCCAAGTTAAGACGGTCCAGGGAGGGTCCAGCGCCTACCATGGACTCGGGTCGGGCCATGAAGAATTTACTGATCCGATCCCCCTCGCGCATGTGGCATTTCATGCATGATGCAACGAGCTACGCCGCTTGAGACGCACAGCCCGCGTGTCAAGGAGCATGTATTTCACAAGGTTGTGGCCCAGGTCCATTTGAGTAGCCAGTTTCTGATTCCACCTCTTGAGGGGCTTTCCCGCCCGCGATTGGAGGCTCCTCTGGTGGTGCACATATGCAGGACGAGGTGGAAGCTGTTTGGCCTTGCGTAACGTTCGGGTTTGTAGCCGCGTCAGTTGTCGGTTACTCGCGCTTACTGGCGCCAGGCACGGTTAACGGAGGGTGACAATTCCCATGAACCCTGCCTCTCTTTACAGAAGATCTTCAGGAGGTTGGTCCAGATTTAGTCAACGATGGTGGCATGTTTTTCTTTTTTTCTTTTTTCTTTTTTTGTTTATTCTCCTGCGTCTCGGAATGGCGATGAAAGCACCGATGATGACAGGCACGTGAGGCATGATCACGGACAGGAGAAGATGTTGCGACGGAGGCCTTGCGAGAACTCCCGCCACCAGCGAAGCGGATGGTCGAATTACTTTTTTATTCTTTTCGCGGGACCCGGCTGGGTTGGATGAAAAGTGGAGGAGTTTCCTTCGCGGGTATCAAGAGGGTCGATGGAAAATGGCATTATTGGAGACGGGAGGGACAGAGGATTTATTTTGGAAGAAGGGCCGTGTCGAGTCTCCCTTTAGCTTCTTTGATTAGCGTGCATTCAATCAGTTGACCCGCGAGCAAGGGCAGCGTTCCACGAGATGCGGTTCGAAGAGGAGGGTGGCGCACGTGATCTGTCACTGCCACGGCACGCCAGCGAGGGCGCCAGACCAGAGGCAGTGTGGCTTGCATGATCGCCGGGCGTGTGTGATGAAGCGTGGGGTGTCGAGTGGGTGGCCGAGTAAAGGCGCACGCAACGGCTTCGACGCATGGTGTGCAACGCCGGCCGGGTCCGCCAGGCCTCGGTTCGGGCGCGTTGCGCGATGCGGACAGCGGACAGCAGATACCCGCCCGCCAGATGGTTCCTGACATCGATTGGCGGACCGCAATGTAACCCTCCGCGCGTGTGGGGTTGCCGCCTTCTTCACGCCACGCCCCATTGCCCATTGCACCCTCATTGTAGAGTCCCTCCGTCCCCTCTCCCTGCTGCATCTTATCTGCGCTCCGTCTAAATAATGTCTGCACCCTCCCTCTCTGTCCTGCACTGCTGCACCACCACCTCCCCCACCTCCATCATCACCACCACTACCACCACCAATGTCCATGTCCGCCTCCACCACCACCACCCCACCCACTGTCGCCGCCGCGCCCAAGAAGCGTCGCCGTCGCGCGCCCACCACCGGCGCCACAGAGGACTGTTTTGCCTGTCGCAAGCGCCAGGTCAAATGTGATCGAAGACGTCCCTACTGCACCCAGTGCATAGACATGGGCAAAGAATGCACCGGTTATCGCACCACCCTCACCTGGGGCGTTGGCGTTGCCAGTCGAGGCAAGCTGCGCGGCCAGTCGTTGCCCGTGCCCAAATCGCCCTCGTCGCCCAACTCGACCACGACGAGAGAAAAGGCCAAGAGCCCCACTTCCAATCCCGCAACCACCACCGAAAACAAGTCGCCCTCGCCCGTCCGCAGCCCTACCGTCCAAGATTACCACCGTGCAATCGATCAGACGACGAGCTGGCACTTGCCTGCTTTCGAGACATACGCCTCCTCCGCCCGCAGCTGCCGCCCGCCAGTGAGCAATCGCCATCTCCAGCGCCTGCACACCTCCTTGGCTGGCTCCTACGATGAAGCAGGCCTGTCGGCGACAAGCGGGCCGCTGAGCTCCTACAGCGATGGTGCCCTGAGCGAATATCCCTCTCCCACCGATTTCCCTGGCACGCCCGACGACTACAGCCTTGCCGACTCTGTCATGCACCCTTACAATGAGCACTACCTCCACCCACGCACGCCCATGAGCTCGACAGAGTCACTTACTTATCATGACGCGCCGCGTTCCTATCCGCTCATGTGCGAGGATCTCAGCTCGAGCATAAGCTCGGATCAGAGCCTGCAGGATTTGTCTGATTCTTCATACAGCCATTCTGGCTATCAAGATATGTTCTACCCTCCCGGATTGGCTACAACTGGGCCTAACTATGTGCACATTCCAGGCTACTCCTACAGCCGTGGCAAGCAAATTCCTATGGAACCACCCCGGGAGAACGATGGCACATGTACTGAGGTCACCTCTGCCCTCTATGACTCCATCCCGAGGTCCATTCTGCAATCTCCTTCCGTTCAGATTCCCCCGCGTATACGTTTCCTTCTGGATTATTATGACAAAACTATTTGCCCTGTTCTCGTTGCGTTCGATGGTCCCTCAAATCCATATCGAATGCATGTCTTGCACTTGGCCATGACAAGTAAAGGGCTGCAAAATGCCATTGCAGCTCTTGCCGTCAACAACATTCGCATGCGACAAGGCACCGAAGCCAAACTGTCCAGCCTCGACAAAGGTCGCCGTATCAGCAATTCAGCCGTGCTGCCGGACTGGGTTTGCTCTCGCTTCACGACGGAGGAAATTCGAGAAATGCACGGTGAACCCACCGCGGAAGAGCTCCAGTATAAGGCAACATCCATTGAACTTCTCAATCAGCAGCTTGCGGACCCATCTCAAGCGAAAGACGACTCTGCTTTGGCAACTGTCCTTGTGCTTTGTCTGTTTCACGTTTGCGACAGTGGGTTCTCCAAGTTTAGAACTCAACTTGCTGGTGTACGGAAATTGCTTAGCATGCGGGATCGCGGTGTGCAATCAAGCTTCATTGGCTGGGTCGAGATGTTTTTCACTTGGTTCGACGTCATGACTTCCACAGTCAATGATCGCGAAGCTCAAATCAAGAGTGATTCTTTCGATATTCTGGACTTTACTGCCGACCTTGGGGCCCTTGAGCATTTAGCAGGTTGCGAGGGTCGGCTCTTCAAGCTCATTGCGCGTTTGGGTCGACTGAATCTGTTAAGTCAGAATCGTCCTGTCAGAGCAAAACCGGAGAACACGCCACGTCCCTCCACCTCAAACGAGCATTGCAGCGACTATTACAGCACCAGCTATGATCGACTGGATGGTAATGGATGGGGTACACCGTTTGGAGAAGTAACACAAAACCCTCTCGACCTTCCCGATGATCAACGTCACGAGTTCTGGGCTGAATGGCATGAGATCACGGAACGTCTTAGACAATG
This sequence comes from Aplosporella prunicola CBS 121167, assembly GCF_010093885.1. Lineage (NCBI taxonomy): Eukaryota > Fungi > Ascomycota > Dothideomycetes > Botryosphaeriales > Aplosporellaceae > Aplosporella > Aplosporella prunicola. Next base: position 603,742 of record NW_022983542.1, read on the forward strand.
GGAGCTTGATCCCACGTCCCCACCACCAATGTGCGACGCAACTGCTTACGCCTTATCCCCCGGTCAGCGTGACTTGTTGCACATTAGCGAATCCTTCAGGTACTCCGCACTGCTCTACACTGAGCGATTGGCCCACCCATCGCTTCCTTCATCGTCCCTCAATTTCCAAAATTTGGTCGCACAAGCGCTTTTCCACATCACACAAATTGAAATAACGAGCTGTGTGAACAAGTTTCTACTATGGCCACTCTTCATCATTGGGACAGAGTGCGTAGACAACACACATCGCGCGCTTGTACGACAGCGATGCATTGAAATTCAGCGTGAAAGTGGATTTTTCAACAATCTTAGTGGACTGGAGGTCCTAGAGAAGACGTGGCAGGACGATGACACTGGACGTGCAGAAGAACTTGATGACAAGGGTGTCGGAAAGCAGGCATTCAGATGGCGAAAGGCTATGGACCGAGTGGATGGAGAGTACATCCTGATATGAGGTCAGCAGCGGGAAGAAAATTCACATTGCGCCCTCATCCTAATCCTATGTCATGCTGCAACGAAAATAAGCTTATGGCTTGGGGCTGGGAAAGCCTCTGTTCCAGGGGGCTTGCCCGTAAATGCAGGCAGCCGAACAGTGCTCGTCCAAGACAGCGGACCCCCCTTCAATGTTTTTCCACCGTTCGCGCCCTTCACGTTCTGAGTGCGCTGGCAAATGTTCCATCATATCTAGAATACGACCGTTCGCGCTATCATTGGATCGCTGTTCGCCGTACCTTCGCTATCTACGCGAAAAAGCGAAAGCCACGCGTGGATCAGAACACCCCCATTCTATGCAAGGCACAAGGGGCGTGGGACCGGCGTCGGGCTGGCGTTCAATGCACATAATACCCGGCATTGGCGGCGCAACAGTCGGGCCACAGACATGCAGAACCTGGTCGGTGGCTGCTGTAGGCGTCCTTTCCAGAAGCATTGTGCCTCTGTGCCAAGGAGGCAGGGTTTTTGGCTATATCTGCATGTGAGTGAAAGGGATGATGTGTGCGGAGGAACTTCCGGAAGTTGCTGCCAATCCCCGCGCTCGCTTCTAGAGACGAGGGGAAGGGGCATCTCGGACCTCTGCCTGCCTTTAAGCTTAGTTGGCACTGCGTCGGCGATGGATGTCACCCTCCGGCTGTTTGCTGCGCCAGTTTTCCCGCGCGCTCATTACTCCTCCGTCCTCTAAATTCGCCGACTAATAGCACTCCCAACGTCCCAGCTCACGCTGGCTGGCTGGTAGGTTCTCTCATTTATGGTCATGTGGACGGTTGATATCATCGATAATGGTTTCAGGTGAAGATGGAGTTATAATGCTGCGCAGTTTTCCAAGGGACGCAACTGTAACGTGGTAAATGCTAGAGGACAGCCTGGTTGCAATGCTCGTGGCCGGTACGTGACAAAAATAGCAGCTTCACATGCTGTGGTCTGGGTAACCAATCCTCCGAGGCAACGGAGCACTTTGGTGAACGCCGACGCAATTTCACCGACTCCAAATAGACTCCTGTACGGCCGGAAATTGGTACCTGCTGGACGTCCGCCTGTTTGAAGATCCGCATGCTTGAGGATCCCGGGAGATTATAACCGAATCGTCTCGATCCGAAACGACTCGGTTGATATGAAGCCGTCAATACGAGATAACCAAGCGACGTTGGATAGTAGCCCCGACAGCACATATGCACCCGGACTAGAACGATGGCGACATAAGTTCAACCATTGATTCTGTTGGACGACCATGAGAGCCTCAAGAGAGGATGAAAGCCGAGAATTGCGAAAGGATGCTACCCTACGATGCCCATAACCAACCCCGGACAAATTAAGTGTGCGTTGTCGAACACACCTCACATCGACTATTCATGCATCTAATCCAAACCACACGGGTCCCGAGCCATATGTGTGATATTCTATGGACCATGAGAGACATGCACCTGCAAAGCAAAAAGGGAACTAATCCGTTCGAGGTAGCAATGACGCCGAAGGTCTAGTCTTGATGGTGATAAACAACACTGACGAAACGCACAAACCAACAGCCTGGTCCCAAGGGGATTTCTTCCAAGAAATGGCCTTCGATCGAAGTAGTTTGTGACGGCATCAACAAGCTTCCTTATCTTCCCCTGTTTGTTGATGAAGAGTTGCCTATCTTGGCCACATACTGCGACTGTCGCGTGATTGGGTGGAAACACTGATACTCCACGATCAGCCTCGAAAGTGGAGAAACACTACGTGATGATAACCATGATCGTGCTTGTGGAAACTCTTTTCCCTATTGCAGCAACTTTCAGTGCACTCATAGTACCTGTCAAGCCTCAGTCCTCAATGGCTCGCCCGCTCCGCAATACGGGCCGTTGGAAGATTCCGCAGAAACATCACTCTCGCAAAAGCAGAAGTCATTTGAAAATTGAGCAAGACTGACTTGGGCAAAACATCCTTGTGCTTTATAGCATAGCATAAGCGTAGGGGCGTAAGGAGAATTTCGTCAGTGTGGGGATTCAGTGACGAAGAAATAGTTGTTGCTACAATAAACGTTTCAATAACAGTCTTTATTTAAGTACACAGATGCGTCCCAGAGATATTTGCTGCCTCAGGTTGTTAATTATAGAAGGCAGCACGATTTCTGGCAACAAACGGTTGATGGTTTTACAGAACTATTATTTCGTTGTTATAACGATATTGAAATTAACGAGCCATAAGGTAATATATAAACAATAGGCCAAGCCGCATAAAATTATGATTTGTCATTTCTAAAATACTTATTGGCTGTTGAGACAGTACTTAATTAGAGGTGAATTTTATATATGTCGCTTGCTTACATTAAAATACTACACAACTTCTAGGCCAGTATTTAATAAGAAAACAGTGGGAGTCGTATACTTTATTAAGCTAGAAAAGGGCAACTATCGTAGACTTTTCCTTAAGTTATTACCTTGTTTATTTAGACTAGATAATTTATAAAGATAGAAATCAGTTTTACTCCGTACTACGATACCTTATTGGCAATAGTAATAGGTGCACTTTACAAGCTATTTAGTTAATTATAGATACTAAAGATCATCAGATAATAAAACTTGACCCTGTTATATAGTATTCGGAAAAAAATCTTCGGAAAAGCAATTGCCTACTAATCAGTTCAGCTATTTACTATTTCAATTATACGTATCGATGACTTACAACTTAAAAGGCTTTTGAGACTTACGAGCCGACACACCAATAAATCAAATTCTCAGCATGAGAAATATGCAAGCATTTATTCATCAGATCAAAGATTTGTTATATTTCATTGCTTGCAGGGCTTCTTGTAGTTATATCAAATGCTAGTTTGCTCCACGCTACGCAGTTTTAAAGGCGTTGGACTTTCGGTAAGGATGACGAGCGTTTTCGTCACAACCCTGAAAAGAGAAGTCCACCCTCATCAGGGCACAAGTACGACTGTAGATATAACAGACAACATTCCTTCAACAATATTCCTTCAATAACTTCTTCACAAGGTCTGCTCTCCAAGTGGATCACGAGTTATGCACCGCATCCGACGATCCTGCCATTCAGTTACCTAATAGGCAGCTGTGCCAAGTCTGGGGTTTTAGGATTCCATGACAAACACGTTCCACCGCACGCCAATTATGATTTCGTAAAAGGTAACGGCTACGACCCGTGGGAAACTCTTAAATGGACGTCGTCCACTGGAGTACCCTGAGCTTCAACGCAAGCCTCGCGAGTCGCAACCTCCTCGGCCAACCACTAACATTCAAGCAATCAGAGCCCTGGAGATACTTTATATCCATGAACATGTGGATTCGATTGCCAGAATCTGATACCATTAAAGCAATATACGCCTGCTTTCAACTATCATGCGGCATCATATTCTGGATTAACCCAGCTTGGATGACCCGTCTTGGCCCGTAAGGTAGGGCCAAAATACTGAAGTAGGCCCAATGCAGAAACGCTGAAGAAAAAGGTGATGATGCCTTGGACAGCGAAAGTCCAGGTGCAGCCACTGGCTTCCACCCAGGGATTGATGAAAAACGGATTGATGAAAGCGCTTAAGTTCAGGATCACCGCGTAGAAGGTTATCATGCTCATAGACTGCAGCGGGTAGCAGTCCACGACATAAGCAGCAATGACTGTGTTTCCCATCTGGATCCCAGCGGCAACTGCAGAAACGGTTAGCGGTGTTCTAGTGGGACAGAAAAGAGCAAGGAACCCACTAAGAAAGAAGGCAATTTGGCCTACAATCCAATGACAGTGTTGGTCGATACTTATGCCCCAAACTATCAGACCAATAGCAGTCATAAAACAAGCCGGATAGATGAGCCAAAGTCTCATCTCTGCCACCTTAACGCTGCCATTCTTTTTGGTCAATTTTGTTACAAGCCAGTCGCTTAGGCTTCCGGAGCAGAAGACTTCAGCGAACATCGTCCCAAGGATTAGTCCGATAAAAAGGAGTCCTTGAATCTGTGGCTCGTACTGCACATAAGCAGTTGGAATATAGGTGATCACGGATAATATCCACCAGTACCATCCTACACTGTAGGCGATGACGGAAAGAGAAACGGCAGGGTATTTGAATGTGATGAGGAAACGAAAGAAAGAATCCCACGGCTTCGGATGCCGCATTCCTGGTACCGGAAGGATATTCAAAAAAGGAAGCTTCATCGTACGTCTTAAACTAACTTCTGTTGCATTGCTAGGCGGCAATTGCGTCTTCTCGATATCCAGGACGGAACTTGAAGCATTTCCAGCATACGGCATGCGTGCCAGCATCTGCCCACGAGGATATAGTGTTTCCGGAAGGAACGCAATCTCAGCGAAGAGGATCACTGCGAAGAGAATCGCAGTCAACCAGTTTACCCAATACTGGTTCACAATGTTCATAAAGCCACCAATCAGTGGACCAAACAGCAGGCCCATATCGATGGCCAGCACCCACAAACCGATCCTGAGTCCTCTCTGGTATTCAAAATAGATATCGTTAATGATAGCAAGTCCCACGGTCGATGCTGGAGCGACACCAAGGCCCTGGAAGAACCGGGCGGCCATATAACCGCCGTAGTTGGGTGCTTTTGCGGCACCAATGGTTGATGCCAGCGCTATGACTGTACCGATTATGAAGACGATGCGCCGGCCGTAGACATCTGCCAAAGAGGACCATATTAATGGCCCCACCGACAAGCCTAAAGCGGGGATAGCCACTGTCCAGTTCACCTCGCCTATGGATATGCCGTATTGTTCTTGAATCAAGGAGAACGACGGTACTGTTGTGGTAGTGATGTAGGTGAACATGAAGTAGCTACACATTTATTAGTTCGGTGATGGCATAAATCAGGAACTAATGGGCTCACAGTGCCATCACGATCGTCAGGATTGTGTTTTTCCTTGCTCTGGACCAGTTCAGAGGATCCATGGGGTCGCTGGTAGGCTGAGGATGCAGTTTCAAGCCGTCCTTTAGGACGACCGTCATGTCTGTCTCAACAGTGGTTTGCATATCTTCGTTGTCGTGGTTCTCTTTCCCATCATCAGATTTCGTCTCTTCCGGCAACTTCCCATCGTATTGTGGTGGTTCCATGGTGCAGTGGCCGGTGGTAGTTTCCATCCAAAAGCTGCGGGGTATTAACAAACAGTAAGAGCTGAGGCTGAAACAGAGATGCAGACGTAACAGCAAGAGGAATATAAAAACATTGGAATCTCGTCAGACTATCTTGGACTGGACGTCGGAAGAGGCATATCAAAGACGACATGGGCCGATTGATTGATCTGCCCATGGAGGTACGACGACCCCTAGGACGCGTGGGTGGCAGCTCGTCTGATGCAGCGACATGACCGAAGGAAGAGATTCATGGGATTGCTCTGGGTGTGGTGCTTATCTCGTGGGAGGACAAGGTGTGAATGCCGGTGTCGCTGCTGAGGTGAGGGTAATTTTACTGTGGTAACGCAGACGAGTCAGGACACCATGCGCGATAACGACCCAGACCATCGCTCGTTCCATGTCATTCAGGTTCGTCGGCAGATAGGACCAGCATCACGATATCCCGTCGTCTCCCTTGGTGGCTTCACGTAAACCGGCTTACCCCAGATAAGCGGCCGGCCCAGTCCCGCGGCTGCAGCAAGTTTTGGCCATGCGCCGATCGAATCCCCCGATGCGTCGTGATGCACAGCCATCACGATCGGCCGCTCAGACCGGCCTCGTTTCTTATTATTGTCTGCATGACTACCACGTTTCTCCGCGCTGTCACGAGCTGTTGCCGGCTTACAATGCTCAGCTGCATAGCCGAGCCCATAGTTATCTCTAAGCATCAGCTTCCAGATATCTACATGCGTAAGAAAATAAAGCCCTCTCGCATATCTTCCCCTCGCGTTCTTGCAATCTCATTCTCCCAATTCGCCACCTCAATGGAAAACCGACTCGACGATATATCCAGGACAAAAAAATGGCTGCCCAGTTTCTTACATTTGAGCAAGAAGCCGACCTTTTCGAACTCAGGCAGTCCAGATGAGCGTACCTTTTTACTGCCCCCGCAGGAACATGAAGAAGGAGAGGTCTACGAGCTTGAAGACGGACATCACAACACGACGCAGCTCATTTTGGCCGAATTCTGGATTCTGCTTAAGAGTTCAGTTCCAGTGATCTTGGCTTATACACTGCAAAACTCCCTCCAGACCATATCTGTCCTTATCGTAGGAAGACTGTCTCCAGAGGCTCTGGCAACTGCTGCCTTCTCCTATATGTTCGCCATGGCCACAGCATGGCTTATAGCGCTTGGCGGTACTACAGCGATCGACACTTTGGCTTCGGCAAGCTTCACCGGGAGCAAGGATAAGCACGACCTTGGGATCATCCTACAACGCTCCTTCGTCATTTTGGGGCTTTTCTACGTGCCCGTCGCCATCTTGTGGCTCTGTGCTGAGCCTGTCTTCAAGATTCTTGGGCAAGAGGATTATCTTGCTAGAGAATCTGCACGATTTCTGAGCGTGCTGATCCCTGGAGGACTTGGTTATATCTATTTTGAAGCCTTGAAGAAGTACCTTCAAGCGCAAGGTAAGATCACCGGAATTTCATAAATGCTGGACATATGCTGATCAGGTATAGAAATTATGAGGCCAGGAACTTACGTCCTTTTGATCACATCTCCCCTAAATGCCGGTCTCAATTATCTGTTCGTCTATACCTTTGAACTGGGGCTGCTCGGCGCACCTCTTGCAACTGGTATCTCATACTGGATATCCTTCCTTTTGCTCCTTGCTTACGCCCGTTTCATCGCGGGTTGGGAATGCTGGGGAGGCTGGAGCCGCATGTGTTTTCAAAACATGAGCACGTTCTCACGCCTAGCGTTTCTTGGTGTTATCCATGTTGGAACTGAATGGTGGGCTTTCGAGATCGTGGCACTGGCTGCTGGCCGACTTGGAACTATCTCTTTGGCCGCCCAGAGTGTCATCATGACAACGGACCAAGTCATGAACACAATCCCATTCGGCGTCGGTGTAGCCACGAGTGCGCGCGTCGGCAATCTACTTGGTGCTCGCAACGCAAATGGGGCTGCCAGGGCATCGAATACCGCCGCTTGGCTAAGCATAGCCCTTGGCTTCATGGTACTGGCTGTATTGATGGGTGTTAAGGACTTCTATGCCCGGATATTTAATGACGATATTGACGTCATCAGACTCACTGCGCATGTTATGCCATATGTTGCGCTGTTTCAAATCGCCGACGGTCTGAACGGCAGCTGTGGTGGCGCATTGAGAGGAATGGGCCGGCAGCATATTGGCGCTGCTGTGAACATCGTCAGTTACTACTGTGGTGCGCTCCCACTGGGTATTTGGCTGGCATTCCACGGTTGGGGCTTGGCTGGTCTATGGGTTGGACAATGTATTGCATTGTATTTGGTTGGATTTCTGGAGTGGTGGATTGTTGCATTCAGCAATTGGGACCACCAGGTTGTGAGGGCCTTTGAGAGGATGGACCATGGAGACAGAGCAGAATTGGGTGAGGAGACAGGTTGACGTACATGGGTGCAATGCTTTTGGCAGTACTATGATGTCCCTTTGACTGTGAATACAGACTGAGAAGCCAGTGACATATTTTTGAACGAACAAACGGTGAAAACAGTTTGGTTGAAGATTCAAGAGAGGAAACCCATGTCTGTCGGCTATGTAGATCAATCCAGCTTATCTGCAGACGAGGTGGAGCTCGAAAGATATCATTGGCTCGGCTCCTACATGTCTGTGCCACGACGGCGATCATCTTTCCATGCTGTAGCTAAAGGCAACCGTCAGCGAGCATGCATACCGCAAGGCCAAGGACACGAACCAGGCCGGAGGCGAGGTGTTTGAGATCTCCGGACTGATATCGACGCATGGAGAATGCTGCGGAGAGGCCGGATAAGCAGCGTAGGGGTTAAGTATAGTGTTTAGGTAACGGCAGTCCAGCGTCATTAAGCCGGGCACAGGCATCGCGGAGGGGCGCGCCCAAGCTGCCGCCGATCAACACCCCGCTGCTTACCCTCGCTCTCACCACGAGCACCACGCAAGCTCTATCATCTCCGTCTTCTCCCAGCCAATTGCTGGCCTTGATAAAGCAAAGTAAGATGATGTTGTCACGGCAAGCCTGAGCAAGGCGACCGGGATCAACCGAATGCTAGTATGCCCCATAAGAGCTTTAACCTAACACGATATGCATGGGGAGAGAAGGGAAGATATGGCACATACAAAAGATATCCCTGGCCGCAACAGTTTGCTTCACTACTCTCATCTCACAATTCCCATCTCTTTTATCAGCCCTTAAGCTCTTTCGACGCGCAATTATGAAGACTTTCACCGCTCTTGTCGGCCTTGTAGCTCTTGCAGCTGCTCACGGTGATCATCACGACCAGGAGCCCATCGAGGGACCACACAAGGGTCTTTGGTATAATACTCTACCCGGCGATGGTGGCACCCAGGTAAGCTTTGCGCTGCGGGCTTTGAGTCCTTGTGGTGCAATTGCTGACCCCCTACTGCTCAAGGCTGATTCCGTTTTTTCTGGTATATCCACCTTCGGCCGCATTCAGTACTCACCGTGCTTGTCCACCGATGCCGTAAAGTACGATATTGCTTTCCTGGGTATGCTCCTGACCAACCAAGTCTTTACAGAAGCTCTTATTCTATGCTCTTAATTAGCTAACGGCAGTGTGATGTAGGCGCTCCTTTTGATACTGGTACTTCGTACCGGCCCGGTGCTCGTTTCGGACCCAGCGGTATCAGACAAGGTTCCCGGCGTCTCAATCTTTAGTAAGTCGATGTCAAGGAAATGTGTAGGTTTGAGAGTAAAGGAAAGACCGAAGCTCATGGAGAACACATTCCAGCGGTGGTTACAACGTCCCCTTGGATGCGAATCCTTTCAACAGTTGGGCGACAGTCATTGATTGCGGCGATGTTCCCGTGACTTCGTAAGTTCCCATCTTCTTCGATAGCTTATGGTCCTTGAGAATGGAAGTTCTTGTGATATGCAGACTGACCAGGCATGTCATATATTCGCAGGTATGACAACGGATGGGCCATCAAGCAGATAGAAGAAGGACACAACAGCATCCTGTCTCGCGCCCCTGCAACTGACGCCCACAAAAAGGGCTTGTCGAAGAAGGGCAAGACTTTGCCCCGTGTCATCACCATGGGTGGTGACCACACCATCACGCTGCCTCTGCTTCGCAGCATCAACCGTGAATACGGACCTGTCAGTGTCATCCACTTCGACAGTCACCTGTGAGATGGCACTCTTTGTTACGCACTTGGGGGTTGCGCTGACCACATATGCCATTCAGGGACACCTGGCGCCCCAAAGTCTTTGGTGGTGCCCCCAGTGATGTTGCTAGCATCAACCATGGGACATACTTTTACCATGCTGCTCAAGAAGGTCTTTTGGCCAATGACTCCAACATCCACGCTGGTATCCGCACGACGCTGTCCGGTCTGTCTGACTATGAGAACGACGGATACTGCGGGTTTGAGATTGTCGAAGCTCGTGAAATTGATACCATTGGCATCGAAGGTATTATCAAGAAGATCCGGGCCCGAGTTGGTACTAAGAGGCCCGTTTACTTGAGCATTGATATTGACACTCTTGACCCTGCCTGTAAGTTCCTAACTCATGCAGATTTTCCGCGGACAAGACTGACAGCATTGAACGCTAGTTGCGCCTGCTACGGGAACGCCCGAGACCGGAGGTTGGTCCACTCGTGAGCTTCGCACGATTGTCCGGGGGTTAGATGGCATAAACCTCATCGGCGCCGACATCGTCGAGGTTGCGCCTGCATACGACACTAATGCCGAGCATACGACTATGGCTGCTGCCGATACACTGTACGAGATTATGACGATGATGGTCAAGAAGGGACCTTTGACTATTGAGGCCGAGGATGAGTTGTAAGGATGTAGTCGATGACTACTCTCAAGGACATGTGCGGACAGAATCGCGGACAGAATCTAGTGTTGTCCAGCTCAAGGGAAATTGAATATGACGGCAGCATGAGAATGCCATCACACTGTCAGCTGTACAAATACCTGTGTGAAGTCGTCCGCGGGGTCGCGAGTTGGATGTTGTGTGTGTGTGTGTGTGTGTGTGTGTGTAATGTGATTATTAAATTGTCGGGACTCGGATGGGTTTGAGTGGGGTCCCGCGCCTTCACCACCACCGATCGCCGCATCGTGAGAGCCGCAAAGTGCCCACCCTCCACCCAATTCCGCCCATTCGCACCCCATGAACAGCTCCTCTGCTCTGCTGCGCAACCTCGTCCAAAGGTCCGCCGCAGCTGGATCATGGATGTGCAACTCTTGCGCGCGCGCGAACCGGTCGCCCGCAGCTCGCCGGAGCATCAATAGCTCGGGCAAGCCGCGCCAACGCGCAGCGCCCACCATGGAGCAGCTGCGCGAGCCCTACAAGAATAAGAACCGCTCGACGCTGTATGCAGTTTGCCACCATTACCTTCCACGTCGTCCGGCGCGGCTCTGATCCCAATTTGTGCCGCAGATACTACACCCTCAGCGTTATCCTCGGAACCGTCGCGCTGTCGTACGGCTCCGTGCCCATGTATAAAATGGTATTTTTCGATACGAAGGCCATTGCTGCAGAAGGGTACGGGTGTTGATTTCTTCCAGATCTGCCAGACAACCGGATGGGGCGGCCAACCCATAAAGTCTGCCGCACATGCCTCGCTTGACGGTGACCCTTCGACTCGCCTGACCCCGGTGACATCCTCGCGACGCCTGCGCATAACCTTCAATGGATCGGTATCGGACGTCCTGCCCTGGAAGTTCACGCCGCAGCAGCGCGAGGTGCGCGTCTTGCCTGGCGAGACGGCGCTGGCTTTCTACACGGCAACAAACCTGAGCGACGACGACATTATTGGTGTGGCGACATACAGCGTCACCCCGGGCCAGGTCGCGCCGTACTTCAGCAAGATCCAATGCTTTTGTTTCGAGGAGCAGCGGCTCAACAAGGGCGAGACTGTGGACATGCCCGTCTTCTTCTACATTGATCCTAGTTTCGTCGACGATATCAACATGAAGGGCATTGATACCATAACTCTGAGCTACACTTTCTTCAGTAAGCTCCAACACTCGGGTCATCCCATTGGATGGATTAAGGGAAACGCTGACAAGCATGGCAGAGGCGAAATACGACAAAAACGGCCATTTGACCCCGGTAGCCATGTAGACAGCGGGCACATCATATTCATCCATGCAAGCATTTCCGGCGTACCAGGGTGTCAAATGTACACTGTCATTGTAACTGTACTGTCGTATTGTAGAGAAGTGGTCAGCTATGCATCAAGTGTGGGATTACCGCACAAATTCAGTCCTCTTTTGAGATTGCGACGTGCAACCTGACCAGCTCAGTCGAAGGACACACCGCAACTATGAGCTGGCCTGCCTCTTGCTGTGATCTACTCTCCGGTCCCCGGATCCGTTGGGAGATTGCGTGCGACAATGCGGTGTCTTGTCGATTAGCTCAAGGGACCGTCGATCGTCGAGAGGACGAGTGATGAAATAGACCCGGAGCCAGGGCCAGCGAAGCATCCAAAACCAAGGAAGATTGCCTGTTCGTTCGCGCTCTAGAACCCCGGCGCAGTAAAAGGACCGTGAGCAGGTTGGCTACGACGTCGACTAAGCGCGACGTGCCATCGAGCAGTCCGCGCGCGCATCCCTTGAAAGCAAGCCTAGGTACAATAGGCAAGTAACGACCCTGATGTTCATCCTCCGGGTAACGCCTTGGGAATGTGGGGAAATGACATGGTCAGTGTGACAATGATCTAATGATCTGCATCCTGCAGTCGAACCTCAACCATTCATCTGTGTAATCATGCGGGCGCACAACGTTTCAGGTAAGAAGGCAGGCAGGCATTACTTGTATTTCCTATCACTACGTGTACTCGTCGCTCATTCCGTACATGCTATGGGTATCGTGAGCGGCATTAGGTAGGGTGGCCGTAGCCACGAAAGCAGGAGGCTGAGTCAAGAGGAATGTTTCCTTCGCTCATCCTGTCAACGTCATCCACTCGATCGTCATCTTCCCCAATTATTGATCGCATTTCCTCCATCACAATGATTCGTTAGCCCTTGTTTACAAGGCAAAGAGAATGGCCATGCCAGCGGCACCGAGGAGCGGGCCAGCAGTCTTCATAGGAGATGCGGCGCCCTCGGACGCCGTGGCAGAGGAAGCGGCCGCAGAACCAGAAGCAGACGCAGAGCTCATGGCGGACGAAGCGGCGGCGGAACCCGAGCTTGCGGCAGAGCTGGCAGAGTTGGCCTGTGTAATTTGTCAGCTTTGATGAAGAGTAGAATGTAGCGGGATGATCTAAAACTTACAGCGCTGGAAGCGGCAGAGCCACCCGAGGAAGCAGCAGCAGAAACGGAAGAAGAGGCTGAGCTAGCAGCAGCGGAGGCCTCAGAAGAAAGGGAAGAGGCAACGGACGATGCGCTGGAGCGGACGCTAGACACAGCAGAGCTAACCTTGGAGCTGACAGAAGCGCCGGCGCCGCCAGTAGTGAAGGCAGTGGAGAAGCCCGTCGTGGTCGCGTAAGTAGTGTCAGACGCCGAGACGGTAGCGACAAGAGGGACAGTCGTAACCGGGGACCTAGACGCCGAAGCGGAACCAGAAGAGCCTGAGGCAGAAGAGGCGGTGGCCGAGGCCGAAGCAGAAGACAGAACGCTCAGGGCCGAGGCAGAAGTACTGGGGCTGGCACTGGCACTGGTGGCGCTGGAGCTAGCGCTGGCAACAACCTCTGCAAAACGAAACGGTCAGCGAGAATTTAGCAAACAGAGCGTGTTGGTGCAACTCACCACGGCAGTACTGGACGCCGTAGTTGATGACATTCTGGGCGTCATCATCACTAGAGCAGGCTTGCCTGGCGCAGTCACGGACTCCGTAGCCGAAGTCGGCATTGCCGCAGTAGCAGTTAGCGTCACCCGAACTGCATCCAAACTCGGTCTGGGCGATGTTAAGCATGTTGTTGATGCATGTTTTCTGGCGAGGAGCGTGTTAGCAGCGGTGTGAGGGGAGGGGGGGG
>NW_022983542.1:617397-632571 GCF_010093885.1 Aplosporella prunicola CBS 121167
GGGGGGTGAGACAAAAGAAAAGAAAGGAAAAAAAATAATGACTTACACCGCACTGGGGCAGGTCGTTGAGGCTCTGGGCCAGGGCCACGGAGGCACCGAGGGCAAGGATGGCGAAGGACTTCATTGTGGTATGTAAAGCAAGGTAGCAAGGTAGGATGCTGGAGCTAGGTTAAGAGGATGGATGGGCGGAGAGACAAGTGGGGGATTTGTAGTAGGTGAGGAGGAGATGCAGATGGGTGGCTGGAGAGGTTGGAAGATCAAGCTTTTATGTTTCTGGAGCAGCATGCAGGCACGACCATGATGACCATGTATGTAAACCTGATTTAGCAGGGGCCCCTGCGGCGATCTGCCTTGGATCCTGCCAGCCACCGCGTCGCACTCGGCAGGAAATTTCAACGTGCCACAGCAGCAATGGTCGTTTCGCGCTCTGCACCGGCCCACGTGATGCACTACCACCGCCCTTTCAAGCTTTTTCTCGATAACTCCCCGTCACCCCGTCTGGCCTGGCCCGCTCACCACCCGTCGCCATTGCATCATCTCCCGTCTCTAGCCTCCCAGCTCGACGTGCGCTTTGGCGTCCCCCTGTCCCTGCTCGTCTAGATGCTTCTGCTCCGCCGACGTGATGCACTGCATGTTCGCCCCGAGCTTGTTCATCGTCTCCATCCACTCGTCGTACGGGTCCGAGTCGAAGACGATGCCCCCGCCCGCCTGCAAGTAGGCCACGCCCTCCTTGACCATCATTGTGCGCAACGCAATGCACTGTTGCCGTTTTCTGTCAGTTGCCGCTCCGACTCTCTCTCCCTCTATCTCACACTCACGGGGGCTTGCTTACCGTGTCCATGGCTCCTTCCTCCTCGCGGCCGTCCGCCTTGACGCTGCCGTAGCCAAAGTAGCCCACCGCGCCCGCGTACACGCCGCGCTTCTCGCCCTCCAACTCGGCAATGAGCTCCATGGCCCGCACTTTCGGCGCCCCGCTCACCGTGCCCGCCGGGAAGATCGATCGGAACGCATCGAAGCGCGTCTTGTCTTCGCGCAGCACGCCCGATACTTCCGATACCAGATGCTGGACGTGCGAAAACTTCTGCACGACCATCAACCGATCTACCCGAGTCGACAGCGGGTCGCACACTCTGTTCACGTCATTCCGCGCAAGGTCCACCAGCATGACATGCTCAGCCCTATCCTTAAGCGAGCTCCGAAGCTCCTCGGCCAGTCTCTCGTCCTCCTCCATCGTCTTGCCGCGCTTGACTGTGCCCGCAATCGGGTGCGTGATGATCCGGCCCGTGTCGGCTCTGACCAGGAGCTCCGGGCTTGCACCGACGATCTGGAAGTCTTCGCAATCAAGGAAGAAAAGGTAGGGTGATGGGTTGACAGTCCGTAAGTGTCGGTAGATGTTGAACGGATGCAACGATGTGGGTCTTGAAAATCGCTGTGACGGCACGGCTTGAATGATGTCGCCCACCGCAATGTGCTCCTTCAGCTTCTTGACGTGTCCCTCGTAACCTTCCTGTCCGATGTTCGACGTGTACTGTTGATTTTGCTCAATCGGGCCCTGCGGGGGCAACTGGATGTCCTCGCTCTTCAGCTTCGCCACCGTCTCCAGCAACACGGCCTGTGCGGCGTTGTATGCGTCTTCCAAGTCATCCAGATTCTGGGGCACCTTCAGGTAAGTCACAACCTTGACCACCTGGAAAAAGTGGTCAAAGGCAACAATGGTGTCAAACAACATGAACAAGCTCTCGGGGACCTTGAGCACGTCCTTCAGGTCCCTCTTTGTCTTCGGCTCAAAATACCGCACGCAGTCATACCCCACGTAGCCAATGGCGCCGCCGGTCAAAGGAGGGAGTTTCATGGTGGGGATCGAGGCCACTCGCACCTCGGCGAGTTCCTTCTCGAGTGCCGGCAAGGGGTCGCATTCCTCGCCATGACCTGCGCCTGTCTTGAGGACTTTCCTCGGGTCTGTAGCCAAAATGTCAGGATGCGGTGCGCAGCAGGGAAGAAATCCCACAGACCTGCACCAACAAAGCTGTATCTTCCAATTGTCTCGGTAGTCGCGGCGCTCTCAAAGAGGAATGAAAGCTTCGACTTGGACCTTTCACCGTCTCAGTAAACAATTGTCCGGCCCTTGCCGCGGTGACTCACTCACTTGGCAGCTATCTTGAGGTAGATGGAGGCGGGCGTGAGGAATTCGGCGGAGATGGACGAGCAGATGGGAACGAGATTGGGCGGGTTTGGCACCTTCACGTAGGAAGACAGCACTTCGCGAACCGTGTCGAGCGACGGCTCGACGCCTAGCTTGAAGCGTGGTCAGCATGCGGTCCGCCGGGGGGGAAGGGGCGCGCGGGGGCGGGTAACTCACTCGCGATGCCATTGCTGGAAAGGATTGACGAGCAAGCAGCCAGCAAGCTGGGATTGATTGTCTCGGCGGTGTCGTGGGGTTGGTTGGTGGGTGGTGAGGCTGTCGCTCACATGGCCCCTCGTGAAATTTCGGGCTAGTGGCTAGGGCTGACAATCCGCCAATCCCTCCTCGCAACGTCACTTTCTCTTCAAAACATCCATTTCTTCACGCGTCTTTATTGCTCTAACCCCTGGACGTGGTGCGGCATGCTGTGGTAGCTTGGGCATGGCCGCGTCGCTTCAGCTCCAACCACCCGCTTCCTCTGCCTTCTCGATCCCGATCCATAAACACCCTCGCCTGATCGCCCATCATGGCAAGCCAACATCCGCCCCGTACGCCGCCGATGATGAGCCCCCGTCTGGATCTCAAGCTCCATGACTCTCCCTTTTCCGACTACTTTACCGACCGTTCCTCCTCCCCTCGTCTGACGCCCAGCAAAGCGCAGCGATGTCTGTTGGATCGCCTTACCCACATCGCCGGTCAAATCCTTCGCGGGGAGCCAGACTCCATGCTCGCCGAGCACCTGCAAGAAAATCTTGACGCGGTCCATGACATCCTCACCTCGCCCGACTTGCAAACACGCCAGTCGCCTGAGTTGGTCGACTCAGGATTCGTCGACGGCATCGACGACGACGACGACGACGACGACGACGACGACGATGCCGACGTCTTGAGCATATCGAAGCATTTGCAGGAGGTGGGCCTCGAGCTCCACGGTCGGATAGAGAATGGAGATGAGGAAACTGAAAAGGATGAACTGCTGGCCGAGCAGCAGGATGTCTTGGAACGCATGACCAAATTATCAGCCGAACTGCGTCAACGCTACATGGACACCAAAGTAAGCGCCCGGTTGTGTAGTTTAGCACGTGATGCTGACAAACATACAGGACAACTATACTCTTCTCGTGGCGAAGCTTGAAAACGCTACAGCCGACTTAGCTTCCGCTCGTTCTGAAAATGAAATTTTGCGCGCAGACAACGATTCTCTCCGTTCGGATCTTCTTTTCGACTATTCCGAATTGCTGTTCTTGAAAGTCCAACTGAAGGTCCTGGAAGTGCGTTCTGCACCTCACAAGTTTGAGAATGTCAACAGCGAGCTGCTAGAAAGCATCGAACAATGGAAGGAAGACTGGTTTATGTTGGACGCACGCTTCCATTCCCGCAAGGAGAAGGCTGGGAGTCTAGAGTTAAACAATCTCTTGGAAGAGGGAGAACAGCTGGCTATGGAAATGATGCAGAGCGTGGAGGAGGCTTCCAAGGCCATGGATTGTACATCGCTTCCGGAACCCAGTATGGGAGATGCCCTTGCCGAGGAGACACCGCTGGATAGCTTGTCAGGAGAAAAGGACTCCAGTCATGACCATGACCTCAGCGCGGATTCTCTTCATGAAGCGGAAACTGGGGCTTGCCGGTCTGATGGAACTACGGTCGAGCAACCGGCAGGTGACTTTGCGAATACCGACAGCCAGCATGCTGCATCCGAGGACATATGCACACCTCGCACTGAGCACACAGGCCATTGCAAGAAAAGCCTTGAAGCCACCCCAACGCGGACGGCTGCCACCTCGAATCCGGGCGTTCTCTCGACCATTTGGGATGCGCTCGCTGATGCTACTGGCGTCGGTATGTATGATCATTTCTATGACGAGTTCTGGGAGGAAGATTGAGTCACGACACAGCCTGCATTGTCGACGCTACCACGATACACTTTTGCGCCTTAATTTGCTACTCTGCGCCAAACTCGACGAAGTTGCGGGTGTTGGGGGCGTTTTGTTAGGTTTCATGTTTTTTTGTTTGCGCGGAACTGTTGCTCCATAACGATGTCATGCACGATGCAGGAAGATACCCTGTCCAGCGCTGTAAAATTGATCCGCTGGCTTTTTGTTATTTTTAAACTCTAAACTGAACATACACATACACACACACGAGTCTCCATATCTTAAGTAACACTCGAGCTTCTCGAAGCGCGCAAATATATTATACGCATAAACTTTATCATCAAGGTGGCCCTAGATGTTTCATTCCCGCAGGCTAAATCAAACTATGAATTTTTCTTCCCTCATTGTATTCTAGTAGAATGCCGGCCCCCGCTTTCGAGGCGGTGTTGTTTGGTGTCTGGTCACTTGCAAAAGTGGGAACAAGCTATGATCGTAGGGTGGTTGCATGGCTCTAACACAAAAAACTTACGAGGAAAGAAGAAAGCAGCTCAGGGGATATCGTTCTATACACTTTGACTGCAACGCATATTGCCGCAAGCGGCGGGATACAAAGACATCCGCCCTTTGCCCTCCCATGAGTTTCCCATACCCCTCAACACTATCTGCGCCCACCGCAGCACCCTTGCAGATTGACCCAGTTGCACTCATCGCGTAATTTTGCAGGTATCAACATAGCCCTCCCAGCAAGCAAAAAGTGAACATACGGTAAGAAAACATCTGCGCTCCAGAACATCAATGAGCGTGTTGGCATCTGGGGCAACCCACTATCGGTCACTATACCGTTCAACGGGCAATCGTCGCATTGGTACAAAAACCTAAATAGGCTTTGATTCCGTTTGCGGATGATTAACGCCGTTGGCAACGCTGGCGCTCCGCGGGCTGTTGCGCTCCGAGCGTGGCGGCTGTTGTGCACGCTTCTCCTCGTCGCCACTGTCATCGTAATCTTCGTCGACGTCCATTTTGCGGGCAGCCGGTTCGTGTTGTTCTTTTCGCTCCTCTTTGGGCGGCTCAGGGACATGGGGAGTTTGCGAGGGCGGAGGCGGGTGGATTGCTGGAAGCGACGGCGGATGATGCGCTGCCTCGGAAGGGTGGTAGCCGTCATTGATGTGTCGCTGTTCCTCTGCACGACGAGCTTCTGCCTGTTCTGGAGGAGTCCGCTGCACCTGTGAGGTTTGAGAAGCCATTCTCTCAGGCGGCGATGGTCGACGAGGTGGAGTCTCATCAAGTCGCTGACGCTTCTCGTCATTCATGGGCGGCTTCTGGGCGGGGCCGGCATCATCCTCCCATTCTCTAAGACGCTTGGGAGCAGTGGGTGTCCTGTCATCCCTGTCGCGAGCAGCGGCTTCGGCGGCAGCGAGAGCGGATGCCGGCGCTGGGGCACCACCGGCAATACCTCCAGTGACCCCTTGGTCTGCATGGTGATAGGTTTGATGCGAGTAGTGAGAGTTGGGCGAGGCCGCCTGACTCTGAATAAGAGGTCGCACCTCAGGAGGGGGACTTGCCACTCGAGCGTACGGCGGCATCGGACCTGAGCCAGGCGGGGGACCATTCATGGCGGCTGCAGATGGCGGAGGCCCGTTTGATGCGTGAGCCCCGTAGTTGGGGTTCGCGATCCTATTGGGTGGGACCGGTGGTTGGTTCTGCAGCGGGGTGGCGGCCGCGGGCTGAGGGGGCAGACTGGGAGGTCCCTGGTACAAATTGGGAGCGGCATTGTGACTCTTGGGGGAAGGAGACAGTCCTCTGCGAACAGGGGTTGGCGCGTTCAGGCGTGGCGGTTCCTGGTAACCTCTCATAGGCTCTTGCCTAGGGCTGGCTGGCCGAGCAGCGGGATGTGCGGCGGGAGGCCTGATAGCAGCATCTCGCTGCTCATAAGGCCCGAGCTGCTGCGGTGGCATCTGCGGATCTTGGATACCCGCTAAACGACGATTCCAATCATTACCCGCGCTTAAAGCGGGCGGTAACGGCGCTTGGGGGGTGGGTTGTGACGGGGCCGGACCTCCCCATTGTGGTTGCGGCGGGCCATTCATAGCTCCAGGTTGATAGGCCTGGGGGTGAACATCCTGCGGCAAGGGTGCACTATTTTGGTTTGGCATGCCGTTCGTAGGTTGGCCGTTCTGCAACAACTGCAGGCGCGCCTTTATGTGCACGTTGGATGGGTCAAGATCAGCCGCGCGCTGGTACGCATCCAATGCGTCGGCGGTCTGGTTGTTGCAGGATTCATACTTGAAGCAGTTAGGAGCTGCCCCGTGTGGCACTGGGTACAGAAAGCAAACTTACAAGAGTTCCGAGATCGTACCACACCTCGGAGATATTTGGGTTCAGGCGGATCGCTCGGGAATACGCGTCAAGCGCGTCGCGATACTGGTTAATTTGGTAGTAAAGAACACCGATTGAGCACCAGAACGTCGGATTCCTGCCGTCGCGATAAACCGCTTGCTGGTAGGCCTCATATGCCTTCGGGTACTTTTGCTGTGACATGTAGCAGCGGCCTAGCAAGTACCAACTCTGTGCATCACTCTGGTCTTTTCAGATGACGTTAGCGCTCGAAGCAGCAGCTTCGTAGCCACGCAACTCACCGGAATTGACAGATTTTTCCAAGTATTCAATCGCTTGCTCCTGGCTGTTGAAACTTCCACTCTGCTGGTGGTGCAGCCACCCAAGTTGCTGAAGAACCTTGGCATGGTTGGGATCGCGATCAAGAACACGTCTGTAGGCATTTTTGGCCGAGTCATACTATAGTAGAATCAGTTAAGAATTGCTCGGACGTAGAACGAGGATCCAAAGGCCTTACGTCTTTCTGTTGCTCGTAGACATGACCAATTTGGAACCAGATGTCCTCTTCGGTCAGCGGTCGTGGCGGATCATTGACAATGTACTTGAAGCACTGATTTCATTCCAGTCAGTATGCTTCACCAGAAACTCAAAGGGCGTACAAAGTCTTACTTCCAGGCTGGAGCTGAACTTTTGCTGTTGCTTGTATATTATACCAAGCCGGAAATAGATCTCGTTTGCCTTTTCAAACGTTGGATCCATGCGCATAACCTGGGAGAAAGCTTCTTCGGCATGCTCCAACGAACCATACCGGTCGTAGAGGATTCCGATGCCGTACCAAAGCTTCGGTTCCTGCGCATGAGTTAGAAATGGAAGTGCAGGCTTTTGAGGCAACTTGCCTTGGGGTCTTGGAGATGATAGAGGGCCTGCTGGTAAGCAGAGTATGCTTGCTGCAAATCGTCCATCATCAGATAGCAATGACCTGAAACGTGCCACGTGAGCTTGAGAATTCGGGTGCCAAGCTGGTAGGAGATGTTCTTACCAAGGCTTCCCCAGACGTCGCCATTGTTCGCGTCAATCTTGAGGATGTTTTTGAGGTATTCGACGGCAGCAGGGAACTGCTCCATGCTACGAAGAATGCATGAAATGGCTTGCATGGCGGGGACAGACCAGTTGTTGTGTCGCAGCGCATGTTCGTAGCATTGCCTCGCGCCGTCGAGATCGTTCATCATCTCCGACAGATTGCCTAGGCGAGGGTCAGATGGAGAGGCGAGAGGCTGGGGCTGGCGTGCATACCCAAGGCGAGCCAGGTCTGCTCGTTCGCGGCAGTGAGAACGGTCGAGGCGTTGCCTTTCGGCAGCGTCTGAAAGGGGGCGTGGCCATTGGCCTGGGGATGCCCAGGAGGGGCATGGTGCTGTGGCAGTCCCGTGGTCGGGGACGGCTGTTGGTGGGTGGCCATGTGCGGCGACGGGCCGGTGGCGAGCGGGCAGGTTCGCGAGAACAGACGCTAGGGCGCGGAGGGCGCGTGCCTCAACGGGAGACTAGGGCGCGATGGAGCGCGCGGGGATGGCGTTGGGTGGAAGGGGGTTGGTGGTGGTGTGGGATGGACGGCGCGCAGTCGCAGCGTGGAGTGGCAGGCGCCAGAGCAGCAGCGGGCGCGACAGGGCGGGTCAGAAGCATGAAACGAGGTCAAGCCTCTGATGGCGGGGAGCGGAGGCGAGATGGAGAGGGGGGGTGGAGAGATGGGTGTCGGGCGCGCAGGGCGAGAGGCACGGCGGAGAGGGACGACTCGAGGGTCGGGAGGAGAAGAGGCGGATGCCATTGCATTACATGAGAGGCATAGGGTTAGGGGAAGTTTTGCGCCCGCTCTGCTGAAGCGCGAGTGGACGAAAGGTGTGTGCACGCCAGCTGCTGGAAGCGGCTAGCCCCTTCATCACCCTTGGATTGCCTACCCACCGCTTGGCGGGGCCAGGGGGCAGACATGGCGGCTAACATGCGGAGAGCGTGGTACTGTAGGAACTCGTCACACGGCGCCATGCACCACGCACCTGTCTCACTCTCTGCGCGCGGTCGTCTGCGTTCATCGTCGCCCCGTCGCAGTCCGCGTTCGGATGCCCGCCCGATCGACCGCAACTGTGTCTTAAACATTATTTCTTCATTGTCGTCCAAGCTGCATCCCCCCCATGCAGCCCAACTGTCCGATGCAGTGCCACCCACGCAGCATGGACGGATCTGCCATGAGCATCATGCGTTGTTACCAGTTTCATGAAACAGCCGACCGACTGAGCTACAACCAGCTTCAGCTCCGCGTTACGTTCCCAGGAGGCGACCCCCGAAATCACATGACTCAACCCTATCCACGCCAACTTGGGTCGGGGAACTTTGACTCAGTACCTATGTAGTAGGTAGATATTTCCAACTATGGTTGGGCCATATGCCTACGAGCAGGTACCTATCTGGCCTGCAAAGTCACGTCCAGCCCACGTGATGCTGATGCACGCGCCACAGCTTAGTAGATGACGTAGAAACCCAGCTTCTTCGTGCAAGATGTGCCCGGCCTGCCGCGGGGTCATCCGAAGCTGATCGTCAACAGGAAATCTTCCATGTCACGAGTCTCTTGCTTCTATCACGCGGCCAGTACACGTACTCGGCTTCTCCAGGCCCTATCTCGTCGACACCTAAGCATACCCGCTGCCTCTACCAACAGGGAACCCAACTCAAATACGCTTGGTTCAAGCTATCTTCAGAGACCTCGGTCCACGGCCTACAGACAACACTTTTCAAGCGCTCGTATCATGGCTTCTGACGACGACTACGCCGCCTTTTTGGAAAAGGCAAATCAGGATACCGGTGCCAGCAGCGTGTCAGCTCAATCGAAGCCCATCAACACTCGATCTGTTGACACAGAGGTGCCGCAAATCCTACAGCAAGTCGAAGAGTATTATATTTCCGATGCCGATGAGCCATTTGAGCCTGTCAGCTTGAAGTGGGATGGCAATGGCTTGCCTTCAGAAGGTCGAAAAGCTCATGCAACTCACGCATTTCAGACAAGCAGCTACTGACAATAGTAACGACAGACGAATTTGCGACTCTTATCGGACACAAGCACTCCGTGTCTACGATTAGCCAGAAAGACTTTGATCCCCGCGGTCAATACACGAAGCTCGTCGAAGCGGTGAAGCAAGCTGGCAGCAATGACCTGGGCTTCTTCAGAGCGGAACATGGGAGCACACGAGTAGAATACTACATCGTCAGCTTGGACAGGAATGCAGGAAGGATTGTGGGTTTGAAGGCGGTGGCCGTGGAGTCGTGAACAGTTTCCTGACCATGGGCGTTGCGCTTCGCCATCATTGCGACATGCTGCCTTGAGTTCTTGGAATAGCGCGCATATGTAACCGGCGTCGAAGACACGATTCGTTCCACAAAATTGGGAAGAGAACGAGCGACGAAAGAAATGCAAAAAGGCTAAACCATTCGGGTACATTTCCCAATAGCACGCACGTGAGTACTTAGGACCCGACGTTCTAACGGCGATTAGCTCGACGGGTGATCTGCAGGCTGGCCTTGGCGATATCTGGAGAAAGAGATCGCGGATGGACGTGCCTGAACCGCTGATTTCTCTCGATTTAGACTGCGCCTCAGCCGGCGCCGGCTATTTCGTACTCTTGTGTTTGTACTTGGGCTTGCATGTAGCTCGGACAACGAAGCCAGCTACACTGTTTGTCATGCCGCCTCTTTGTGCAACCTTGCTTCGGCCAAGTCGACATGCCCGTTCCAGAGACCCTGCAAAGTAGCCAGGAACGACCAACCCCTTACGCGCGCCTGCCTGTCCTCGCCGTCCTGCTGCCTCGACTCTTCGTAACCTCCACGTCTGTCTTCCTGATTGCCTGGCAAAAGCATTGCAGTCGCAGTCGCAGTCGCCGTCATCGGCCGGTCGACCCGAGCATCCATTTCGCCGGTACATGCCCTGGCCTGGCCTGCTCGCAGCCGCATAGCTTCCTAGGTCGCCCCTTTAGAAATGCCCTCACCGGACCCATCTTCGCCGCCGGCAACAAGCCCTTCCAATGCTACACCACACATCCGTCTGAACTCTGCCAGTACTGACCTCGTTGTGGGAGATCCACCTGCTGTGCGACCCGCGCCTTCGCGTCAGATCTCATCGCGCTCCTTGACTTCAGATGGCGCGTCCACCGGTGGTCAATCGGCATTGGTATATGGCTACCCCGGGCCCGTGGCAGAGTCTGCCGAATTCCTCATACCGCCAAGGGTATCGCGGACCAGAAGATTTAGAGATGAGGATTCACCCTCTTCTATGCGCTCGCCCTCGGGCATATCCTCCCGGAGGACGAGCTGGAGCTCCGACTCTGGCACCAGCAGGGACAGTCGCATGGGGCCATTCGTCTCACCGTTCGACGATACCCGGACGCCTTCAAGAGCAGGGAGCGATGAAGAGAACATCAACACCCAAACCGTCTCGGAAAAGTACAATATCATGCCATCACCAGGGCTCCTGCTGTTCCCCGAAGACGTTGAGAAAGATGATTGGTTGCACAACCCAGACCCCGATGAAAAGGACACAAGAGATTGTGATATCTTCAACAGGCGTGGAGCGCTCAACATGGGGGGCCTGGCGATCCTTACCATAGGCCTGCTGATGCTCTTCATTGGATATCCAGTCCTGTACGTTTATGCGGAACTCAATATGTCCTGGAGCGTAAGCTGCATCCTAATGCGCACCTATTGACACGGATTATAGGACTTTTGCTCAAAAACTTCTCGAGCCACAGAATGCATGTTCTTCAAATCCCGATTGCATCGATGTCCACCAAGACCTGCTCAAGAATATCCGACATGGCTTAATCGACAAAGACACTCCAGAAAACGTGAAAACGAGGAAGTCTGTCTACACTGGGAAAAAGCAGACTTTAGTGGTACGAGTGCCTATAAATAGAGTTAGATGTCTCTAACCATGTAACAGTTCTCCGACGAGTTCAACGTGGATGGTCGGACATTTTACGACGAGGATGATCCGTATTTCCAGGCAGTTGACATCTGGTATGGTGTCACGCAAGACTTGGAGGTAATAGTTCGCCATCTACTGCATGTTCTTCGACCCTAACTGTCTTACAGTGGTATGACCCCGACGCCGTCATCACTAAGGATGGTACTCTAAACATTCGCTTTGATGCTCATTCTAATCATGATTTGGAGTACCGTTCCGGCATGGTGCAGTCATGGAATAAGCTTTGTTTCAAAGGTGGCCACCTTGAAGCGTCCATTTCCCTGCCTGGTCGTGGAGATACTGTTGGTTTCTGGCCAGGCTTCTGGGCCATGGGAAACCTAGGTCGGCCTGGATACGCGGCGACCACGGACGGCATGTGGCCTTATACATATGATGATACATGTGATGCTGGTATTACGCCGAACCAGAGCTCATCGGACGGTATCAACTATCTTCCAGGTATGAAATTGCCTGCCTGTACCTGCCGAGGCCAGGACCATCCCAACCCAGGCAAATCACGGAGCGCGCCAGAGATAGATGTCATCGAGGCCAGCAACGCTGCATTGGATGAAAAAGGAAATTTTATTGGCGTTGTATCGCAGAGCGCACAGTTGGCACCTTTTGACGTCTGGTACCATCCAGATTACGGTGAGTCCCAGTCCTCCCGACTTCATACTCAAGCTACACGACTTACCATGAACCAGATTTCATGGAAGTGTACGATCACTCTATCACCTCTATCAATTCGTACGCTGGTGGGCCTTATCAGCAGGCTATATCTGGTTTGACGAACCTCAACAACGACTGGTACGATGGAAAAGCTTATCAAAAATATGCCTTCGACTACACGCCTGGCAGCGATGGTCATATTACTTGGTTTGTTGGTGACGCTGCTACATGGACTTTAGACGCCCGAGCTGTTGCAAAGAACGGCAACATAGCTCAAAGGGTGATTCCTGAGGAACCCATGTCCATCATCATCAACTTTGGCATGTCCGACAGTTTTTCCGCCATCAACCTGACTGGAATTACTAGTACGCTACCGGCGACCATGAGACTTGATTACATACGTATATACCAGGATGAGGACAACCCCATTATGACTTGCGATCCACCAGGTTACCCAACTACAGGCTACATCAAAAATCACCCTGAACCTTACGCGAATATCAATCTGACGCAATGGTACGCATAAAAGTGCGAGGGCTTCTTACCCACACTGACTGGATGAACAGGTCACAAACGGACTATGTCTGGCCCAAGAACTCACTCACTAGTAATTGCGATACGTAATTATTGCGTTCCGCATTGAAGTAACGTCGACCGAAGCATGCCAACTTTGTTCCATTCCACCCCGTTCACAAATACGGCAAATGACCTTGATTGCGACTCTCACCAACGCGGGTTACACTATCTAGCTATGAAGGATAGAAGCCAGTTCGTTCAATTCGTTCATGGTTCTGCTCTCGAACAACCATTGAACGTTTACATTGCCCTTCGAGTTGGTGCAACAAGCTCGGATTCTCTTCGCAACCCATGGTCAGATATTTTCTTCAAACTTTTGCGAAACTCGCTCCCAATGCGTACAGCTACAACACTACGGCGGAGCGTTTATGGTTCAGTTGTTAGATATTCTGCCTCCGTCACCTCGTGAGTCGTGACAAGTCATGTATACATAATCCTCACGCCTCCTGCTCTCTTTGACTCTAGCTTGACTTCTGCCTTTTCAAGGGCCTTCTCCTTTGCTTTTGTTTGGATGATGTTCGTCTGGCCTCTGCTCTCAACGCTTCACCGAAATGACGCTTGCTTCATACCTTTGAACTTGATTGGCTCACACAAGTTTTCTTTTCGACATGGAGGGAAGTTTAGTTTTAGTCGTTCGAAATAAATTTTGCAAATGTAAATATTCATATGACTTAATAGAGGCCTAGTTTCATTATATACATCATAAGTCTATAATAGCAGAGTTTATATGAACGGCTATTTACTGAGATACACATATTTTTTCGGGTATTTTCGAAGATACACAAATTATTTCTGAGATAAACGTATCTCTCAGTATTTTTCGCTATATACACAGTAATCTATTACAAAAAAACATGTGTATCTCAGAAAAGAAAAAAATCGAAAAATATATATATCTTAGAAATTTGGCGAAAAAAAAAAAGCGTATATCTCAGAAATGTATTTAAGAAAATATGTATATCTCAGAAATATATTCGAGAAATATATATATCTTAGAAATTAGTTCGAAAATAATTGTATATTTCAGTACTATTTTTTTTTAAAAAAAATATATATTGCTATAAATAACAAATATACTCTTACAAAAACCGAATAGATTCTAAAAAAAATATATATAAAAAACGAATATACTTTTAAAAAAAAAATAGAATATATTCTTTAAAAAAAAGATTAAATATACTCTTAAAAAAATCGAATATATTCTTAAGAAAAATCGAAATATACTCTTAATAAATTCTGAATTTTTTTTGAAATATACTCTTGAAAAAAAATAACTAAATAGAACACAATATATATATACGTTTATTTATTTAGAATTTATTAGTTTCTTTTAAAAAAAATTAGAGATATTCTCAATTTCTTATAAATATTTATTAGTTTTTTTAATTATATTTAGGAGTTTATTCGCTTTTTAAGAATATATTTTTTAAAAGAATACATTCAAACTTTTTAAGAGTATATTCGATTTTTTAAGAATATATTCGATTTTTGCTGTAAAAAAAAATATATTCGATTTTTCTTAAGAATATTTTCTCTACAAAATATTTCTGAAATACACAAAAATATTTCTAAGATATATAATTTTCAAAAATATATATATTTTCGAATTTAATTTTTTAAAAAATATATATATTTTAAATACGTTTCTAAGATATATATTTTTAGTAATAAAATAATATATACATATAGCATAAAACTCTAAGATAAACATTTATATATCTTAGAAATACTATATTTATCTCGGAAATTTTATGAAAAAAAAATATATATATTTCGGTAAATAGCCGTATATTTAAATATTTTATATATTATAGTATATTATAAAATTATATATCTTACTAAAAAAGAATAAAACTAATAAATATATATTTTAACAAAAAATTTTAAAAGAAAAATTCTTGTTTTTTATTATAAGTATATTTTATTTTTTTTTTATTATAAGTATATTTTACTTTTTTTTTTAAAAAAAAAATATATTACTTCTTTTTAAAAAAAATATATTTTACTTTTTTAAAGGTTATTTTCTCTATTTAGTTTATTTTATATATATTTTAAAATAATATTTTTATTCTAGCTTAAATATATACACTAAGCTTTTATTTATAAAAAAAAAATACTAGATATATTTTTTTCTTATAAAAAAAAAGTAAAAGCAAAATATATTTATAAAAAAAGAATATGTTTCTTAAAAAAATAATTTCTAAGATATGCTATATCACGATTTTTTTTTAAAATATAAAAATTCAATACCTACTAATATAAACTAGAGTAATTTATTACTTAGATTTAGCTTAAATTCTTACTTTTTTTATTTTATAACTCTTAAAGCCCGCTCTAATCTATCTAATTTATATTAGGGAAAACTAAGGAAAATTAAATAAAATTAAATAAACTTATATTTAATTTAATTTACTACTCTACCCTTATAAAAATATAATAGTTTTATTATAGATTTAGGTTATTTAGGATATAAAATAACTTATAGCTAGCTTTAATTATTAGACTTATCTAATTTTTATATAGTAGAGTTTCGAAAAATT
>NW_022983542.1:632708-719394 GCF_010093885.1 Aplosporella prunicola CBS 121167
AAAATATACTAATTTATTTAATAGTCTCTATACCAGATTATCTCTCTATTTCTAGTAGGAAATACTAAATTAGGCTTATTTCTTAAGAAAATTCGCAATTTCTTATAAATATTCTTGAAAAGAAATATTCCTATAAAGATTTTATAAAATATAAGCTCCCCTATCGATATACTTACGCTCTAGCTACTACTTTAGGACTAGATCCTAAAGATTTTATTGATTTTAGCTAGAAAATCGATTCCTATAGGGTAATGAATTACCCTAAAAGATTTTTTATTTAATTAGCTAGAATCTAACGATACGCATCTAAATAAAAATAGTACTAGAAAAAGAAAGCTAGGGCGGCCTCCTACTAAGCGCCTACGAAAAGAAATAGTAGCTAGTCGCTATAATCGCCTAGCTAAAAGGTAACGCTAGGAAACTTTTAATTAGCATAGAATTAATCTTAGAAGATCGAATTTTAGGAGAGCAAGGAGATACTATATATATAGCGCAGAACTCTAAGATATATATATTTATATATCTTAGAATTATTAAATACATCTTAGAAATTTTACGAAAAAATATATATATATCGGTAAGTAGCCGAAAAGCGAAATATATTCTTAATAAAAAAGAATTTATTTTTTTTTAAAAAAAAATTCTAAGATACATATATTTTTTTAAAATATTTCTATATATTTCGATATATTATAATAAGTTATAAAAATATATACTATCTTAGTAATAAAATTAAAAAATATACATATCTTAGACATAAAATTTAAAAGTATATATCAGGAATTTTTCGAAACTCTACTATATAAAAATTAGATAAGTCTAATAATTAAAGCTAGCTATAAGTTATTTTATATCCTAAATAACCTAAATCTATAATAAAACTATTATATTTTTATAAGGGTAGAGTAGTAAATTAAATTAAATATAAGTTTATTTAATTTTATTTAATTTTCCTTAGTTTTCCCTAATATAAATTAGATAGATTAGAGCGGGCTTTAAGAGTTATAAAATAAAAAAAGTAAGAATTTAAGCTAAATCTAAGTAATAAATTACTCTAATTTATTTTAGTAGGTATTAAATTTTTATATTTTGAAAGAATTCGTGATATAGTATATCTCTTAAAAAAAAACTCGAATTTTAAGAATATATTTTCTAAAAAAAAAGTATATTCTTAAAAAACTCGAAATTTCGAATATATTTTCTTAAAAAAAAAAAGCTTATACTGTAAAAAAGGGTAGTAATTTTACTACTAAAACTAGTAGTAATTGTTTTTTTTTTAGCAATATACTGCTGGTAAAAATAATACTAAGTATTTAGGTAAATTTCGGCTACTATAGGAACTAGTCCTTTTCCTCGATCTAAAATAATAGTAATTCTACTAGAATTTAGTATAACTAGTTAATTCCTATAAAAGAAAATTCGCTTTTTAGTAGAACTAAGAGACTTTTCTAGAAATTAAAGGAATTAAACCTAATTTTCTTTATTTTTTTTTTAGTACCTATAGCGACTCTAAAATAAATTAGAATAATAATATTATTAGAATCTAATATTATTACTATTAATAAATAGTAAAACGCGTTTTCTAGTTGATTTCTTATATAGGTAGTATTAATTAAAATATACTCGCGTAAATTTAAGATGGCTACCTCTAAAAATACGTCTAGAGAAAGAAATATATACCTGTTTATTAGATATATTAGTATTTTCGCTTTTTTTTTAAGTAAATATACTTATATTTCTTTTTTTTAAAAAAGAAAGTTCACTCCTATTTCGCTTTTTTTTTTTTAAGAGAATATAATCCTATTTCCTTTTTTTTAAAAAAGAGAATATACTCTTATTTTCGCTTTTTTTAAGGAGATATATTTCTAAATAACTATTAAAAAAACTTACTAGAATTCTTTTATTTCTAAATTTCTTTTAAATTTAGTAGGGCCTCCTCCTTTCCCTTATAGTTCTTGGAGATTTTTTTTTTAAAAAAAAAGGCTAAAAAAATAGCTAGTATATTCAACTAAAAATAAACTTTTAATAATAAATAGTACCTAAATTTTTTAAATTATTTCTTTTTAGTCGCCCTAAATACTCGAAGAAATCGAATCTTTAGCTCTCTAAGCTACCTAATATAGAACCTTTTTTCTATATAAAATTCGCTTATTAAATCGAATTTATACTAGGCGAATTACTAGGTTACCAATAATAAATTCCTAGCTATACTAGGAAGTAAGAAACTTAGTTAAGTTTAAATATCTCTAATTTTCGTAGGTAGATTAAGGGCATATATAATTTATAAGCCGTTTAATAATAAAAAGATTTAATAAATATTAGTATATTTTATTTAAAAAAAAACCGAAATAGGAGTATATTTTCTTAAAAAAAAATTAAAAATATATCTTAAATAGATAGCTATTTACTACTAGATTATAGTAAATATAGTATAATATTTTTAAATTACTATATTTTATTTTCTATAATTCTCCTCCCTAGTTAATATAGAATAAGGCATATTTTCTTACCTCTTCTATAGTTAAAAACCCGGTTCTAATTAAAAATAGCTCTATAGTTAATTTTTTAAATAGAAAAAAGAAAGAAAGGTCCTAGTGTTTATATCCTAATATTAGGCGCCTATCTAATTAAACTATAAAATTAATCGCGTATTTTAAGTTCTAGAATATAGATCCTAATTAAACTAAATATTTTCGTAAATTCTAAATTTTAAGAATATAGATCCTAATTAAACTAAATATTTTTTATAAATTCTAAGCTTTAAGAATCTATACTTAATTAAATTAGATAATAATAGCGAAATTATAATAAATATATATATATACTATTTAGAATATATTCGTTTTTTTTAAGAATATTTTTTTTTTAAGAAATATATTCGATTTTTTATAAATATTTATTAGTTTTTTTTATAAAAAAAAATTTAGGAGTTTATTCGCTTTTTAAGAATATTTTTTTTTAAAGAATATATTCGATTTTTTTTAAGAGTATATTTTTTTAAGAGTATATTTAATTTTTATAGTAATATATTTTTTTAAAAAAAAATATTACTAAGATATATAATTTTTTTCGAAATAATTTCTAAGTTAAAAGTATATCTCTTAGAGAGACTTTTTCGATATATGTATCTTAGAAATATTATAAATATCTTAGAAATTATACGATAAAAAATATATATCTTGGTAAATAGCCGTTAATTATATATATATCTTAGAGAGACCTTTTAGATATATTTATCTTATATTAGATAAAGTATATATATCTTAGAAAATATTAAAAAAAAGTTTATATCCTAGTAAATAGCCGAGTTTTATTATAGATATATTAAGCGTAACTTTATATATTTATTTAAAATAAATATAAAAAATAATATAGTATTATTCGTCTCTATAATATTTTTTTTTTAAGGATAGTAACTAGTTTCTCTATATAGAGCTACTAGTTTTTACTATATAGTAAGTATATATCGCGTTATTATTCGGTATCCGACCCTACCTCTTACTAATATTAAATTACGTAACCACCGCTTAATAACC
Organism: Aplosporella prunicola CBS 121167; assembly: GCF_010093885.1. Taxonomy (NCBI): domain Eukaryota; kingdom Fungi; phylum Ascomycota; class Dothideomycetes; order Botryosphaeriales; family Aplosporellaceae; genus Aplosporella; species Aplosporella prunicola. The sequence goes on from NW_022983542.1 coordinate 636,245, forward strand.
TTTAAAAACCTATTGAATTGGTACGCCCGCTACAGTGTGAGGCTAGTTTCGCGGTGAAGACCGTTGTACTACCTACACTACTCTAAAACTCTCTTCCCCTAAGCATAGGCCTCCTTAAGGGTTTATGTGGTTGACCTCTGTACTGGGGTACAAATAGGAGCTATACATACAGCGGTAGCGTAATCTCCATCATGAGAAATGCTAACATGTACAACCTGGCCATCCGAGTCTCTTAGTTTATGGCAAAGATCTGGACTTTTAGTATCAAATGCAGGCTCTCCAACGACTTCTGCAAGAAAGGTAAACTTGAGGCGATCACGCAAAAAACAGCGCTGCATCGTAGTCATTGCTTGTTCCTCGTCAAGAACAATAGCCTGTGGACCTTCGGTTGAGAACTGTGGCTTTGCGAGAACCACCTCCCGAAAAGTGACCCTACGCGGCGTAAAAGCTTTGATCATAGCTTCCTTTGCTGCAAATCTTTTGTTGTTAGCTGTACACAACGGGCCATGGCATGCTCGTGACCTGGCTTACCGGCCGGCAATGTGAGCAAACGCCCTGTCGAGCTGACCAGGGCTGGGGGCCAAGTCGGGGTTGAACAAGTCAGGATGCTTGTCAGAAAAGTCCAGTATCTCAGGGAAGGAAAAGAGGCGGAACAGAAAGCGTCGGAACTTGTTGGGATCGATGTCGGCATGGGAGGATTTGCTTGTCATGAGCCTCCGTATACGTGGGATGGAGCATATGTCGATGCCGACGTGGAAAGGGTAAGGGAAGGGACGGGGTGGCATGGTGGAGGATGCTCTTTTTTATTTTATTTTTTGGTGTTTATAATAACATATCAAATACATAGTGGATAGATAGTAGGAATGTCGGAGACACGGTGCGCACATCCCGAGCTGTTCACCGCCCGCCCGGCTGCCCCTCACACCCCTCAACCCCTCACACAGCCACCAGCTCAGCCAAAAACGAGGCGCTGGGCCTGACGAGAGTGGATCTTGACACGTCGGAAGCACCAATGGCTGCCGGCGGAGCATCGTAATTGTCCACGTACTTGTCGTTTCAAGCTTGGAAGCTATGACGCAAACAGCCGTACCGGAAGCCGTTACCGGGCAGTGTGTCTGCACATATACATACGTCTCCTCCCAGACGACCACCGGCAAACACCATCCACACCTGTCAACATGACCTACAACAACTCCGTCATTAACGTCACCCACACGCCCACCCCGGACCCCTTCATCACCTACGCCCATGGCAAGTTCTACTTGGTCAGTCTCCGTCCCGGTCTACGTATCATGGGCCTGTCATTAACGCCACCCAAAGACCTACACGGCTGGCGATAGGGTTGAGGTCTGGTGCTCCGACAGCCTCTTCAACTTCGGCAATTGCTCCAGGCATGTCATCTGGTAAGTGATCTTCACTTTCCGCAAGGAACCACGCGGATTTCCAGTTTCGACTTCCATCTCCCTCGCATCAAGACAACTGGTTATCTCAGGTATTTCTAACCTTCAATAGGAAACCTGAGCCTGGCCATCCCTGGTCTGGTGGTATCTGGGCACCAGAGATCCACTCCCTCGACGGGCGGTGGTACTGCTACGTTGCGGCCGAAAACCCAAAGGAGGGTAACAAGTCGCACCGCATGTATGTGATTGGGGGTCCTCCCGCATCCCAAGATCCTTGCCAGGGTCCCTGGGAGTTCATTGGCCCTCTGCGCGGGGTACCACAAGACCAGTGGGCTATTGATGGCACGGTTATTCACCTAAACAACCAGCTCTACTTTGTGTACAGTGGTTGGCCGCTAGGAGAGCATCACAGCGACAAGACACAGGAGCTGTTCATTGTGCACCTGCTGAACCCCGCTGAGGCTGACGGATCGCGCCCACCGACAAGGATCTCACACCCAGACTTTGATTGGGAGCGCAGCGGTCCCAGTGGCATCAACGAGGGTCCGCAATGGCTTGCCAGCCCCAATGGTTCCTGGGTAGGTATTGCTTACTCGTGCGCCGGGTCTTGGACCAAAGACTACAAGACCAACACAATCCAATACACTGGCGGTGATCCGTTGGATCAAAACAACTGGCGCAAGTCGAACACTCCCCTGATTTGCACACCCGATGGCACGAATGGACCTTGGGGGCCTGGACACGGTTCCTTCTTGCCTGTGGGTCACGACATAGTGTACGTGTTCCACGCAACGGACCAGCCGACAGATGGATGGAACAACCGCAAGGCGCGTTGCCAGCGTGTCAACTTCACTCACAGCGGTCCTGATATGGGAAATTGTGTGGGCCCCTTGTGTGAAGCCAACGTTTTCATGCAAGGCTCAGGTTCAGGCTCAGGCTCTCACGACCCACTTCACGGACTGGAGGAGAAGTTGCATGGGTTCTTGGGCAAAGCGAAGGAGAAGCTCAGAGAACTCTAAGAAAGGATTGATGCGAGAAAATGCACGGTTTATTATCGTCAAGACTACATCGATACCTGTACAGTGTAATGAATTTGCAGGGTTATTCCCATTTGACGCCTTTCAGAATATAATTCTACGTGGAAGAACAGAACAGTAAAACAACAGATATAGCTTTGTACGCCTAGACCACCCCAGAGGATACGATTTATAAACACAAAAAACCACCATTACTCCACCTTAAGCATCCAGAATGTACCACTCAGCATGCCAATCAACAACGACGCTGTTAAAATAGCCGCAGCTACCTTGTCATTGGTAGTAATCGGCTGAATAACCATGGGATTGGATGCCCCATTCTTAGTACCAGCACTGGGATCGCCCGCGCTACTACCCCCGGTGCCCGAACTCAATGGAGCTTGCTGAGGTGTAAGCGGAATCAGATTCGATTGAATCACGCTCAGGGCGCTCATCTGCTCGCCAACACCAGTATACCCGTCCCAAGTGCTCTGGTACCAGCGCCGCCCGCAAGCTTGGCCCGAGTCTCCCCCGCTGCACTGCTGCGCCGCGCCGGCTGCCGAGGCGCGCAGTTTCGCGGTGATGTTTGCAGCGGTGAAAGGTGCAAGCTGAGAGGCGACAGCCATCCAGCGCGATAGGTATGCTTTAAAGGAGGGTTGATCATAGTTACAGTCTTCATTTCCTTCACAGGCAAACTCTGACATTATGCTTCCTCCATATTGTTGAGGAAAGAAGACATCGGCCCCATTGAGCAAACCTTGTAAATGTTTTTCCCAAACAGAGCTGCCGTTGGTGTAGTTGTACATGTAAGCGGAGCCGGCGATAAGGGTTCCGTAATTGTAGGTCCATTGAAGGTGGTCAGCATCACTGCAGTTGTTTAGCGTACCACTGCCGTCGTTGACTTGATACGACGTCCCATCTGGACTGATGGTAACGAGAGGAGAATGGAGCAGCCAATCAAACATGCGATCTGCCCAATCAGCGTAGGTTGAGTTTCCAGTGTATCGAGCTAGCCGGGCGGCCAGTTGGAAGTATCCGCCGTTGGCAATAGTGTTCTTGTAGTTGTATCCGGCATTGAAGGCGAAGATTTGCCAGCGCAACCCTCCACCACAAGTAGAGGCGTCCCAGCGTGTAGTTTGGCCGTTGAAGACGGCTTGGGCGAGAGCGAGCCATTGTGGTTGCGAAGATGGCGGGTTTGGAAACCCAGCTTCCGCAGCTGCGAGAGCGGCGAAAGCCCAGAAAACTTGGTCATCATTTCCCTTTAATTGAACGGTGAGTTAAAAAGTCCAGTCAGAAATATGTGTTTTGGGCACGCGCAAAACATACCTCGTCTTTCGTTTGATTAACGGGCATGTAGTCTTTGTCCGATCCAGCCTGGAACAAGAGCGCCTGGCTCACCACGTCGTTATAGGTGGTATCACCGGTGAGGTGCCAGTACTCGACCATCTACGTTCCTGTTAGGTATCCCGGTTATGGCTCCTACGCTCTTGACTACGGACCGTCATCCACATTGCTCCAGCCTCCCACCAGTAATATGGGCCAGGTAATTCTCCAGGTATTTGTCCAGTTTCATTGCCAGTGTAATATTTCATCAGTCCGTACGCCACCGTGCTTGCAACCGCTGTGATATTGTCTAGCAACGAGAGCATTAGCAAAACCGGAGTTACGTGGAAGGCAAAGTGGCAAAGACATACCTTTGTCGTCCAAGTCCAGGTAAAGAGCGTCAGCAAGCAGGCTATGACGGCTCACTGTCAGTACCAAGAGCAACCATGATGGACAAACAAAAGTGAAGAAATGCATGAGGAAGGCGGTGATAAGGAGCTGGGAAGGAGAGCTCCTGAAGAAATCCAGCAGGGACACTATAGAGGGGTTATGCAACCACTAAAGGCGTCGTTGGTGACGCACCATCCATTCCTAATGGAGAATAAATACAAGGACAAGCTTTCCCCAAGCCTCCCCAAGCTTCGTGGGGTTGGTTAGCGCATGCGGGATGCGCCACATTTCGCTATGGCGTTGTGTCTGGCCCGGTTTTATGCGCAGCCGCCACATGGTGCGGCTGGAAATAATCCCTCACCTGCGGTACAGTGTCTACCGGGCCTAGACCACGCTTCTCAGGGGGGCACTTAAGGGCCTGTCAGCGTTGTCGTCATCATGCCATTGTTAAGATATGAGTGGCTGGAAGAGCATGCGCCAGTGAGACCCCAAGAGCCAAATGAGGCCTTATATTTTCTGTATAACTTTGTGAAACGTGCAATGTGCATCTATCCGTGCCAGTATGTCCATCTGTTCCCCTCGTATTTTAGTTTGCGCTTTTTGCGCAGAGCCTTAAAACCGAGCCAATAAGAGCGCCAGCTTCCAAACAAAGCTGTTGGTTAACTATTGCGAACTTGCCTAGATGAGAGCGCAATGCATCTTGTCAGTGTCGGTTGCCCTATTTTTTTTTTTTTTTTTTTTTTTTTTTTTTTTTTTTTGCTCGTCTGGCTATTCTCTTTAAAAGGAATTCTTGTTCATCATGTCATCTTCCGGCGCCACAACTTCTCCGGTTGCCGTTTCGCGTTTGTTGTCTTCTTCGTTTTGCTTGCTGGCTCTCAGCATGTCCTCGGCAATCATAGCTTGGTTCTCGTCAGGTAGACCCGTAGAGCCGACGCCGGTCGTAGTCTCCTCAATATCAGGGTCCATATCTGTGTTGAGCGCCACGCCGCCACTCTGGTCCTCAAAGGTTTCCGGCTCTTCGTCAGCGAGAGGGGCCGCATCGTCCAGAGCAGCCGTTACTGGGGATTCCGCACGACTAGCAGCCGCTTGTTCGGCCTTTTGGTGGTGGTCGATGAGGGGAGAATCGTCGTTATAGAGACGCAGAAGCATAGCCCTAGAAACATCAGTATACGCTGAGAATGAGCTATTGAGTCTTGCGTTACTAACCTCCGCTCTTCCTTTGGTAGCATCAAGTTCAATGATGACATGCTCCGCCACAAGGGCAAAACGAGACGTTCCTTGAAACCGTCTTCATGTTCACTGTTCTCCACCCTGAGAACACAGCAACCCATTGAAATATCCCTTACCCTCTCTCCTATTTCACCCAAAGACTCCCAGCCGTCACCGGCAACTTTAGGGAACATTTCAATCAGTAACTTGTGGAGCGTAGCCCGCTTGTACAACCGGACAACTCTACCCTCGCCAACCCACGGCTCAACGATGGGCAGACCTTCGGATTGTATGCGCCATCTGCAAATGTCTTGTCCTTGCGCATCTTGTTTCATGAACATCTTGACACCGCAGTGAACGAACTTCATACCCTTGCCCTCATTGAGTGTCAAGATCTCGCGCGCCAGGGTCGAGGTATAATAGATAGCTTTAGCTGGCTCTCCTGTGGCGTTTCTGACCATGAAACGGTCACGCGGGAACCGGCCAGCGATCTCGTAGAATCCGAAAATACTGTTCAAGGCGTCGTGATTGGGGTCAAGGTACTTGAAGGGCTCTTCGTGCTGCTGACTGTTCTTTTTCTTTCCAGTTTGTTCCGCAGGCTTGGCTAATTCGGAAACAGAACCAGTCGCAACGGGAACCCTTTCAGGAACTGCCGGCGGAGCTTCGGTGTGCTCCTTGACCTCAATCTTGGGGCGTTTTGCAGAAGAATCCTCATCGGCAGCATCGTCTACTTCCTCCAGACTACGCTTGGTAGGCGATGCGGGCAGGACGGCATTCGACTGGTTCTGTCGGGCAACAGGAGGATCAGTGCCCTCAGCCATCGGCACATCCTCATCTTTCTTGGCAGGCATCATCTCATCCAACGACTCGAGGCCCCGTAGTGGCTCGCCCTTGTCTGCCTTGGACTCAATTTCGTTGACAAGATTGGTAATGGGCGCGGGAGGGACAGTTTGCTTTCCTCCGGCCTGTGTCTCAGGACGAGCCTTGATCTCCGACAACTTCTCGATGACAGTAATGAAAAAGCCGCCAGTGTCCTGGAGATGAGGGTAGACCCTCATGCAACGATCAAGAGGTATGCGTTCAGCATCATTGTCGGTCACCTGGGGTGGGAACATGCCCTCAACTAGGCGTCCCAAGCCTTCTTCTCCTTGCTTCTGTCTTTCGGCTTCAACTTCCTCCCAAGAACCAAACATGCGGCCGGCCTTGTCCATAATCTTCCATTGCGCCAAACCTGGTATCCTCTTGAGGCCGGGCAACTCATTGCTGCAGTCGACGATACGAACCTTCGACATGCCACCGCAGCGGTCGATGGCGCTTGCTACAACAGCCTCGTTCTCGACAGGGTTCATACTGCAAGTGGAGTAAACAACACGGCCACCGACCTTGAGCATCTGCAGAGCGCGAACGAGAATGCGAACTTGAGTCACGTAGAGCCCAAGACCATTACCGGGGATCCAGTCTTTCCAGATGTTTGGGTTCTTGCGGGCAGTGCCATCGCCAGAGCAAGGCACGTCAGCCAGAATACGGTCAAACTTGAGATATTTGTTGGCTGGTTCTCCTGGCTTGGATGAAACCCGGATAGAGGGGAAAAGAGTGGCATCGTGATTCGTCACAAGCAAATTGGGGGAGTTTAGGCGCTTGACTTGGTGAACCAGCATCTGAGCGCGCCTATAGTCAACATCATTGGCGATGAGCAAACCGGTCGCTCTTCCGTCGTCCGACCAGTCATCCTCAGACTCGACCAACGACTTCTCGGCTTCGATCTCGGCACCATCAGGGCTTAACTCACGGCCCTCTTCACCAGCAACCTTGTGCAATACCTTGCGGACGCGCGCTTCCTCTCCACCGTGGATAGCTTCAATCAACTGCGCCGACTTGCTACCCGGCGCAGCACAGAGATCCAAAACTGTCATCCCGGGCTTGATGTCTATAAGGAGGGGCGGTATCATGGAAACAATTTCCTGTCTGCTGATGTTGCCGACGGTGGTTTCGGAGACGAGGAACTTTTGGAAGGAAGCGAAGGGAGGGAACTTGCGAATGACGTTCTTGGGAGTAGTCATCTGCCAAGCCAACTTTTCGGGGAACCACTCAATTGGCGTGGGCGGAGGGACCAATTGTCCATCGTACTCGACGTTTGTGATTTGGGGAATGTAGTGGTCGACGAGGCGCTGCTGAACCGAGAGCGCATGGCCCTTGGAGCCGGTGAAGCGGAAACTGTTGGGCAGTTCCCTCTTCAGAGCGGCCCAGAAGTGCTCGCGCTCCTCCTCCGGTACGATGTTGAGCTCGTTGTAGTACTTCTCGAAGTTTTCGTTCTTCTTCTCGACGTCGGCGTAGTTGCCTCTGCGGCTCGCGTAACCTCCGCGCCCACCACCGCCACGGCCGCCGCGGCCGCCTCTGCCACCCTATATTTACATCAGTATCGGGCAAGGATTGCAAGGAGAGGCGCGTAAACGTACCTTTCCGCGTCCTCTAGCCATTTTGTTCGTAGGGTGAAGTCGATGTGGAAGATTGACTGGCGCGACTTCTGCGGGAAGTACAACCCATGGACATTTCTGCCAGGCGATGCCGCCGCTCGGTCGAGCCGCCGGAACAACGATATCCCGAAGAGATAAGCTGCGGGACGTGCGCCGACGTCAGGCCTTGGCAGGCACGAAGGTCGAGATGCGAGGGGTACTCTATCTTACGATGGGCACCTACTTATGAGTGTAGACATGCTTCATCGGAGCAGCTACATACCTACCTAAGCTGCACCGATGTCGCATGCCGTGCTAGTTTGGATTTTTGCTTGCCATCCTCGCTCGGCCAGCCGTGTGGCGCTAGAGGATCGAGATTCGTTTCCAGGATCCCTAAATGCGGAATGGCATCATCGGCCGAGCCAACCCCCGAACAAACCAGAACAGGGGGCAACCTCCTTCTCCACGTTGCCTGGATCACAGCTCAAGCACAGCCAAAAATGTCGTTTATGGAAAAGCTCTTCAACGTATGGGGCCAATCCTTCTTTATTCCCGCGCCTCCTCTCACTGGCAAGGAGCTTGGGGACCAGAGCGGTAGAGTACGCGCCCAATTCCACACCTGCTTCTTGCTGTAAGTGATTCTGACTCGAGCAGGTCTTCATTGTCACGGGCGGCTATGCCGGTGTTGGGAAAGAGTTGGTGCAGCTCCTCTACTCCAAGAATGCCACCGTCTACATCGCCGGGCGCACGAAAAAGAAGGCCGCCGAGGCCATCATGGACATTGAAGATGCCGTCCCTATTTCTGACGGCCGCATTGAATTCCTTCTCCTCGACCTCTCCGACCTGGTAACCATCAAAAAGTCCGCAGAGACTTTTATGAAGAGTGAACAGCGCCTGGACGTTTTGGTGAACAATGCCGGCGTCATGATGCCGCCCAAGGGTAGCAAGACTGAAGAGGTGAGACTAGCTTCTTCCCATGTACCCCGAGCAAAGGATTGCTATAATCTTGCCATGCCATCGAGGCGGCTACTAACAACGTTTGCGCACATCAGGGTTACGAGCTGCAGATGGGCACAAACTGTCTCGGCCCATTTCTTTTCACGCAGCAGCTCCTGCCGATACTCAAGAAGACTGCCGCAATGGCACCACCTAACAGTGTGCGCGTGACCTGGGCGGCCTCAATAACCATTGACTTTGCACCTGTACACGGCGTTGAGTTTGACAAGAAGGGAATGCCGGTCGTGAGCCCACAGCAGCAGATAAATTACGCGCAAAGCAAGGCCGGAAACGTTTTCCTTGCCTCCGAATTCGCGCGGCGTTATGCCCAGGATGGCATCCTAAGCGTCTCTTTCAACCCAGGTAACTTGAGGACTGAACTTCAACGTCATACCGGAATTCTTGGAATGATCCTCAATGTGAGTCGCTCCTCGCTTTCTACTTTCCGTGGCCGAGCACTGTACCAATACTTGACTCTAGTTTATCCTCTGCTACCCTGCTGTTTTCGGTGCTTATACCGAGCTTTTTGCCGGTTGGTCACCGCTGATCACCAGCACAGCCTACAACGGAGGTTTGGTCGTGCCTTGGGGTCGCCCACACACGCCGCGGCAGGGCCTCCTGCAGGCTCTTCGCGGTAACCGCGAAGGCGGTTACGGCATTGCGGAGAAGTTCTGGGACTGGTGCGCCAAGGAGACTTCCCGATGGGTAACAGAGGAGTAAGAAGGACAGGGTGTGATCAACACCAGAAGGGCTTATCCGTATCTATTATGGTAAACAGCGTCATGAGTTCCGAGTCACGCAATAGTATTAGTGTCAGCAAAAGCTTCTTGTCTCTGACCAACATATAAATTTGTCTCAAAAAATACGTGATCCTATGCGACTTCAACTTTCACTCACAATGCCAACCAGGTGCAAAGCAACAATTTATTCATGTATGAATCCCGAAAACGTGATTCCAAAAAACCTTTAGGTCATACCCCACTAGGCTTTGTCCACCGCCATGGCCACGGACTATTAAAGTCGCAGAATAGGAAAGTAGGTCGATAATTCCAGAAGTGAATACCTATCATTTGGGAAAAAGGAAACCCCGCTTTTAGGAAATTAATACAAGCCTGTACCGTGGTCATGCCACAAAACACAAAAAGAACCGGCTGCCATCATCTCGTGAGTTTTGAAGGCGCAGCCGTCAAGTCATTTTCCATCGTTCTCGTATTGCCATTGACCCAAGAGTCAAAGACCCATATATGTGTGCTTTTCAAAGCAGGCTTCCAATACACTTGCTAGTTGGTTGCGAACCTATGTCAACTTTAGATCGCAGGCTCGGGGATCTGGGCTTCAGCGGTGACAGGGTAGCCAGCAGCAGACCCGTGAATCGGCAACTCATCACTCGGTGCCGAAGGGAAGTCACCTTCCTGAACCCGAGAAGTGGGCTCAGCGGTCTGATCCTGGACTTGTGAAGTAGCAGCAGAAACCGTCTCCTGGGCTTGCGAGGTGGCAGCAGAAGCCTTCTCCTGAGCCATCTCCGTGGTTGCGGCGGCCTGGCCCTTGGCCTTGGAAGTGGCACCTGCGGCCTTGTTCTTAGCCTGTCCAATCATCTCCTGCGCCTTGTTGCTGTATTCATTGGCGTATGTCCTCATGGTCTCTTGGGCGCGAGCGCTGTGCTGTGCAGCGAGGTCCTTGAACTGGTTGGCTTGCTGGTTAAGCATGTGGTTCGTGTTGCGCAACTGAGCATCAATGGCCTCCTTGTTCTGCATGTAAATGAGAGGACCAGAATAGACCATGATGGTACCAATCAGAGCAAGGCCCCAGAGCGGGATGATCTTGATCAGCCAGTATGAGATGAAGGTCGCGAAGAAAGCCTGAGCTACATGTTAACTCAATTGATCCGAAGCTACGGTATGTGCCATTGGCATCCACCAGATGTTCTCGACTTACGGCGACCGTGACATAGATGTTCTCGGCGAAAACAATGCGTTGGAATTCAATCACGAAGAAGTTGATCAGCTGCTCAAGATCGTCGGTGAACCGCTCCAGAGATTCCTTCCGGATCATGACGTATTTGCGAGGGCGCATCTGGGAGGCCAGACCGTTGCCCAGGGCAGCCTTTCCAGCAATCTCAGCCAAAGCAGTAGCTACAGAAAGCGTTAGACTGGGTTCTCATGGTAATTCTCGATCATAGTATACATACTGCCGAGAACAAGGTAGAGCGCCTTGAAGACATAGCGCACAATGTTCATGTAGCGGCCCGCGAAGATGAGGAGCACGGAACAGGCGAAGGATATGGCGGTGGCGCGAGGGTTCTTCCACTACATTCCGTTAGAACACGCAAGATTGGAACTCATGGGTGCCCACTTACGCTCAAAAGCCTGTAGAACATGGAGTGGTAATCTGGAGTTCGGTTAGCAAAGGGCCCAAAAACACAAGCGCAAAACTAGTGCATACGCGTCAGTGGCTGGCCGGTGGCAGCGGGCTGGTCGGGCGTCTTGCGAGCACCGGCGAGGTCGCGGAACTCGGACGACGTCTTTTGCGCTTCAGCCCTGGCATTCTGAGCGACGGGGCCTACGAGTAAAATCAGTATCGGCGACAAGCATTGGCAGCGGTGTCGCGTGTTTCCTGTCGCGTGGTCAGCTCCTCGTCCAGTGCAATTGGCGGACCAGGCAACGTTGCATACCTCACCGTTGATGGCATTCTGAGTGATGGGGTGGTTCTGGACAGACTCCATGGCGGCTTGGGCAGCTGTGCACGCGGGTTAGAGAGGAGTTTGAGAAGGGCGGAACGGTGCGGCAGGCGCAGATAAGGATGGAAACTGCGGAGCACGAGCGTTAGTTGTCATTCTCGGCAACGATCGGAGTGTTTGGGGTTCCGCGGCACGCACCTTACAGCTAATGGCAGAGTCCTTCACGTCGTGCAGCGTGTAGCCGCCGTTGGACTGGTTGCTGTGAGCCTGGCTGGTCGCGGGATCGAGACTGACGTAGCCGCCGTCGGGGTTGACGTCGGGCAGCTGGGGAGCTCCGTCGGTGGACATCGTCGCGGTGTTGGAGCAAGGGATTGATGAAGGGGGTAGGTAGGTTGCTGAAAGTGGTGCGATTGGTAAAGGAGGCGCGGGAAGTGAAGAGACAAAGCAAGCGTGGGAAAGCGGGCGGTTCCTTTGCAGTTTATGTGAATGTCGCGCGACTAGTTTGGTGCGCCGCGATGACGAAACGTTGGCGACTAGCACGGAAAGCGTCAAGCTCCGGCATGAACAAGCGCCCTTTCCTTTCAAAACTTGATTGATCCGCATCTGACGACTGTTTCTGGGATCCTTTCGATTCATATGATGCCTGAGGACTACCTATTCTATCACGATGAAACCATACTGATACAGAGCGCCTCCGCGCCTCATCCTACCGCCCCACCCTCTATTTAGTTCTGCTGAGCCACCAGCTGCATCTGTGCAGCCGCCTGCGTCGTGAAAGCGTCGAGGGCCGGGCTAGCAAGAACCCACGCCTCCAGAGCGATGACGTGAACGGCAAGGAGGACAAACGTGGCGCTGACCAAGAAGATCTTGAGATACAGCTTGATGAGCCGAAGGCGGGCCTCGCGGTCGAAGCTGCGCCAGGCGTCAAGGAAGCCAATAGCACCCGAACCTCCCAGCACTTTAGGGACAGCCTTGCCGCCAAAGCTGCGGTCAAAGGGGACAATGGTCTCCTCATCCTCTGGAAGCAGAGACGCCTCAACGCGGACAAGCTGCACGTGAGCGGGAAGGATAACAAACAAGCCGGCGCCGAGCAGGAGTAGTATGGCGCCTGCGACCTTCGCGTAGATCATCAGGGTAGACGCGGTCTCGGTGCTATCGTCACGTTCGATCTGGGCACCGAGCACCTCGAAGTCGGCCTGGATAAACTCTGCAAGGCCGGCAGCGAGGTACATGACCAAAAGTTGAACGCCCTCGTAGACGGCAGCGGGAAGTGCAAGCTGCTTGAAAGCCTTGACGGAAGCACGATCCTTGAAATGCTTGTTGGAAGGCATGGCAATGGTGGCGTGGGTCCACATCATGTGCAGACGCGCGCACAGTACGGATGTACCGACGCTGATGAGGACAAGCTTACCAGGGAACTCGGGAAGAAGCATGTAGGTCCAGTTGGAAAGGAAGGCGCTGGCAATGGAGTACACCATGCCATAGGGAAGTCCCCTCCAACGAGAAGCGAAACCAGCGTGCGCAGTCAGATGTCTCAATGTGTTGCGGATCTTCGAAGTGATTGGCTTTGGGTTGACAATGGTAATGGCGGGCTGGCCCTCGAGCAAAGCCTCGTCTTCCTTTTCGCCTTTGCTGAGAGTCGCATCAAGCTCATCAGAAACGGAGATGGTGACGGCGGCAGCAGGCGTCTCGATCATGCAAAGGGTAGTGATTACATGACGAAGAGTGTATTGGATCTGCAGGGCCGGTTAGTAATGATGCAGCCAAGAGATGGATTGGAAGCCGTACCGAAGCATACATCACGACAAAGGCGAGGACTGTCATGCCGATGGTGATGACGCTGCCGACGGGGATTTCGCGACCGTCATACTCATCAAACGCCTTAGCATCGTTTTCGAGGCGCTGCTGGCGGTTCAAGGCCATGTCGCCAACTGCCTCGACACTGCGACGGACGACATGGTGGAGGACGCGGTCAGACACGCCCATCTTGGCTGAACGATTTAGGGGATAGGAGAAAGGAGCGGGAAGGTGCTATAGATCAAGTAGAAGAAAGGTTGGCTGTCAAAAATAGGGATAGAGAAGCAAAGGAGAGGCAGACGGTATATGAAGTGAGCCGGAGGTGGCGGCTATGCTGGGTGTTTCCAGGCAACAGTCGTCGGCATGGAAGGACCCCAAAGAGTGGCGCAGTTGTTGCGGAGCCACGGAGCGAATGGTGAGATCACATTTGTTATGATCAGCGCTAAGGAGTTAAGCCTTGTTATTTTTGTCACGCTTGATTTTAGCGCAGATCTTGTTCTCCTTTTGTATTTAGTTAGTCGTGGCCGGTTTGCGACTGCATCGCACTTGTTGCTTTGATAGTGTGCCGTCTTTTATCCACCCTCCATTTTGTTCTATTGCCAGTTCCATAGTTTCACAAAAGACAAAGTCGCAACCAAGGCCTTTATAGCGGTATGCACGGAGGAATTTGGTAATACTCGATGGAATTAATCTCCACGGCTGCAATACTCGTGACAGAGCCACCCTAGGAATTACAAAGCAGTTGGCCATGTGGGCTATACGAGGATAAGCTTAAGGCTTGGATTATGGATACGACATGGTTCTGGATAATCTTCCCTCGTGACCATAAAAATGCCACAGACTTCGCCGGCCATAAATGTGTCATTAGGTTTATAAACTGTCCATGGAGGTATCTGAAGGGTGACGTAACGTCCGTCACTGTCACCACCGTCAAGCGAGGTTTACCGTCTAGCGAGACGGAGAAGGTTATAAGCAGTCCCTATGAAATACCCCTTGTCTACTCACAAGGCCATGTCCTAGATAGGTGTGAGAAGGTCTTATAAGGGCGCATACATAATATAAGTATCTTAACTAGATCTCTTCTCTTACTCCATACAAGCGTTGTTATCTCATAAGACGTTGAATCTCCCTTGACGGTGACGGACGACAACTCTGCGTGACCGCAACGCGAGCCGTATTTAGACTCAAAATAGATAAGCCGTCAAACTGCACGCAAAACATGTGACTCGACCCGAAGCAGACCTGGTGTTTGTCTCATCTGAGTTTTTGCAGGCATCTCTCAACCGCCTAAATCTTGTGAAACGTAGCACATGTTTTTCTAACGAGGACAAGTAAGGTTCAGTAGCACGTAGCCAAATTTAATGCAGGAACACGAAGCTATACCGAAAGCTTCCTGGCACAAATGACTATGAGATGCCTAGCCTTGTGCCATTGACATGGAACTCAAAATCTTTCGGGACACCGGGGAACCGCATGCAATGGTAGCATTTCCATCCGTATCTGGGGCGTTGTATGCACCAGGCTTACGCGAACGAGCTATACGAAGTGAACCACTATTACAAGGAGGAGTGCCAACCTTATGTAAATATTAACTCCGCCCCTCAAGCTTGTAATCACCGTCCTCAACTCGAATGAAGACACAAAATCTAAGAGCAATCTGAACAGAGAAAACTTCCATCGTCAATATCAACCATGGATCACCTCACTTTGCTGCTGTCCCTTGTCTTTAAAATCGCCTTTGCCACGGCAGAGGACATCCAGTATTGTGGCAACACCCCTTACCATCCATCCCAAGTAAGCTGGGAAATGTTCCACCTCTATCGAAAGTACATTGCTCCAACTTACGGTAATAAAGTATACCTGCTATTGTGGCACCCTCTGCTCAGTGCTAAATGGAGAGCCCACCCTCATCTGTGGAGGAGCTTGCTACTCTCCGTACATGTACTCCTGCTTGAACGGCGAATTGTAGTTGCTTCCGCCAGCTTACGGGCCCTTCGAGATTCTCGCGGATAATCCAACGCAGCCCTTTGATGGCGAGCCTATCAATGCCTGCGATCGACATTTCTTTATCGGTCGTGGCCCTTGTACTTACTGCCCGACCGTAGTCGGGGCTGAATGCAGCATTTACCAAAACATTACCGCCATTGGTACCACAGGCGCGATGGTTAGTTACCTGCTCTTCCAGTATATTATAGTACCATCCATTTGTTGTGTTTTGGGAACAACATTCCATGAAGATTTGGTTGATGCGTACGCTTCGATGTTAACTTTTTTTCATCAGTTTGTCTCGGTTCCAGGGGGCCAGCAATATTACATTGAGCCGAACGGTGCTCTCGGCTTCACACAAACCCATAGTGCTTCGGTCCCAACCGGCTCTGTCTACGGGGGTACCGCCTACGAGAATGGCGAGTTCAAATATCTCCCCGGTCAGGGTTGGTATGTCTGTCCCACGTCGACGGTCGGCCAGTGGCAGTTGTTTCAGAAGCTGGGCGGAGTCAGCTTCGACTCGGCTTGTGTTGGACTCAATGTTTTGACGAAGAACCTTGATGCGAACCGAAGTTATGCTTGGCAGTACACTTAGGTACGCGGTGGGAATGTAGCGGGAAGGTTGCTCCTTTTTTTATTTTTATTTTTTACCCTCCCTTTGTTTTCTGGAGAGCTTGTGTGCAACTCCCCACGTTTCTTGCACATTTGCCTGGACACATTCATTAGTATGAAGTGAAGTTAATAGTAGAAGTTTTGCGTCCAAGGTATGGATCCGTAGTTCCTGGGAGTAGGTATGATCTCCAGGTGGAGCCCGGGCGAGAGATCACCCGAGGGCTAGGTCGAGGTACCTTACTACCCCGGAAACGACACGACCTCACAACCAACTGCCAAAGCTCCTGCGTGCCAACGCCATCCACCATGGCTGCCATGTCCCCATCCAGCTCTCCGCGGCTGCCCAGCCCGCCGCCAATCGCCGAAGACCAGCTTGGCCCCAAGTCACCGATCGCCGAGGAGAGCAGCGAAGGAGCGCCTGTTGCCGTCGATCACGGAGCTTCGCGAAGGATACGGCCAGGGACCAAGGCTGCCGATATGGCTGAAGGACCACCGCCTCTTGAGCTGAAAGATGCAAGCATGCCAGCTGCCTCTTGAATGCGTAAAGCGCTAACGAGCGACCAGATAGAATCCGCCTTCCAGCTGATGGAATACCTCAAGGCCCAACATTACGCCGCGACGCATCCCTCCGATTCCGCCAACTCCATACCGCTTGACCGCGAGGCTGCCATCAAGCTTTCGACACCGCCAGATGGCGTCGAACGCTCCCTATGGCTTTACGAACTTTGCCGTTTCCTGACTGAACATGCCAACTCCATTCTCATTGCCCTATTCGCCGATGATCCGCCCTGCTCAGCGCAGACGTGCCCGGAGATGCGTGCCTCAGAATGGCAATACCTGTGCGCAGTCCACGACCCGCCAAAGTCTTGCTGTGCCGTCGACTACTGCTGCCATACGCTCGACTGGGCGGCCAACACGCTTACATCTCCGAAAAACTTTCCTAGCCGTTTAGCGCTGGGGACTGAGACCAGCACCGCGCATCAGCAGATACGGCAGCTCACAAACGTATTTCGCCGCGTTTACCGTATATTTGCGCACGCATGGTTTCAGCACAGAGACATGTTTTGGAAAGTGGAGAACAAAACAGGGCTGTATTCATTCTTCAAGGTTGTCTGCGACATTTACAGTCTAATTCCAAGCGACAACTACACTATTCCTCCAGAAGCGGAAGGAATTGAGGCCACCCTTGTCGAGGCACAATCTCCTCCGACAATACTTAAGAAAGAAGCCAAAGAGGCCGAAAGCGATACTGATGTTGCTGGCAATACTACTATGGTCACTGGGAACACCACGAAAAGACATAGACACACTCCTTCCGCGACTGTGCAACCAGTCACCACGGTTATTACTGAGGAGAATGAAGATGAGGAAGAGCAGGCGGATAAGGGCGAGGAAAAGGCGGGCGACGAAGCCAAGGAGGAGCCAGCGTCTGGTGAAGAAGCTAGTGGGTCTTCCAGCATTGAAGAGCAACCAGCCACCGAAAAGCCAGCGGAAACTGAAGAACCTTCCGCAGCCGCCAACGAGGAAGACGTACTCGACATGGAGGTATCTGAAATCGCCCAAGAAGCCGCGTCAGAAGAAGCACCCCGGGAAGTGGTAGCTGCACCGGCCGAGATATCAGAAGAAAGGCGCGAGGAAACGGAAGCAGAGCAGGGAAACAAGGATGCAAACAAGGGGAGTGATGAATCTGATAACAAGGAGGTGGAGAAAGCCGAAGAGGAAAAGGTTGGAGACGAAGCGAAGCCGGAGGAAGACCCCAAGAAGGTTGGAGAGAGCCCTGCGGCTGAGGGAGAAGAGGCAACCAAAACGGTGGGTGATTAGACAAACTCTGCGCGTATGCATAGTAAGATAGGATATACCCGGCCCTTGGGCTTGTATGATAATAGTGTTTAAAATATATTTGCAACGCCGCTAGTTGGAGACAGGAAAGCGGGTATGCTTGATCCAGTTAGTGCATTTAGGTAGAGCCGCGGACGTCAGGCGCGCCAAGACCTTGCCGCATCACCACCGCCCATTCCAAGTACCAACGCATCCCCAAGCCGCCATCAACACCAAACCCAAATCTGAGCAAGATGGCAAACGGGTATGCTGTCGCCCCTCTCCCCGTTGCATTGCTTTGTCTTTTTGTTGCCTGTTAGACTAACAATCACCCCAGCTGGAGCGTCATCATCGGCCTCGTCTTCATTATCGCTTTCAGCGCCGTCTCCTGGTTCGCGAGCCCCAAGGGCGACACTCAGACGTCAGTATTTTCCGCTCTTGCCAGCTATGCCCTTCTACGATCACTCTGTATTCACGCTTGGCCCGCCAACCCTTCCCTGCGAGCGCCCCGGCGCCTGTAGCTGCGCACAGCCGATGTCCACGGGTCGCTCTCCAGATGTGAAGACCAGGGACGAGCAGGACAAGGGCAATGGCATTCTGCATTCTGCCATGCATAGTGCCATGCGCGGAGCAACAGAACATGGGAGGATCCAAGCTAACCTGATTTCTTACAATAGCATATGGCGTTCCACCCTCATTCTCTCCGCCTGGTCATGCTATCTCATGTGGGCCATTACGTTCCTCGCCCAGTGGCACCCGCTCATCAACCCCCGCCGCTCCGACTTGAGGCCTGAGCATGATAGCGCAGTGAGATTCTAAGGGAAGAGGTTCATCCTTGAGGCTTGGAATGAACTCGACGACATCAGGGCATGGTTAAATGGACTAGCAAGTCACGGTGGTATGGGACAAGGAAGCTGTAGATAATAGGACAGTGACGGATGGACGGCAAAGAATAGCGTTCCGTCGCATGTGGCGCTGTTCCAATAGTTCCTCAACCCCCGTTATACAGGCTAGGCAAGGCGTTTTGGGAATATGCTGAGTTACACAATGAGCATTTGCGATCACGCATTGAAGCCAAGCACAGAAGCAAACTTGCAGATATCTTGACTCATTACAACAAGCCAGTTTTAAATAGGTGAAAGCTCCCATACCACATGGGCTCATTTTTCCCAGAGCCCCCATCCCAATTCTCTCCATCCACCTGTCCCGCCGCTCAGCCCTACGGCGCTTAGAACCGCTTCTCCCGCGACGGCTCTCACCGCCGCGCCAACCCCAACAAGAAGTCCGGCCCTCAGGTAGCCGCAATCCATGAGGATCTCGAGCGCCGCTACGTTATTCACGATGACGGCCCAACTAACCGCTGACGCTGAAGAAGGCAAATCGTAGTCCCATATGATAAGAAGTAACGGGAAGAGCTTTGTGCAAGACGACACAAGCAGAGCAGTGGAAAGAGGCGTGGGATGCGGATAATGCGGTATCAGTCCCGTAGAAGGACGACCGGAGCCCGTCGGAGTAGTGGTCCCCGAGTTCGCGGTACTCGCATTCCCACTCACGCCGGTGGAAGGCTGGCTGTGCGTCGACGGTGGAAACAGGTTTTTCCCACGCAACCAAGAGGGCAGCCAGAGGCGCGGCGCATGCCTGCACAGCAGCCGTATCGGCAAATGGAACGCGAGTGTCTGCGCCGTGCAGAGAGCTAGGAAAAACAAGTATTGCAGCACCAAGGGCTGGGTGGACAGCAGCGAAGTCGAGCCCTCGCTAAAGTCTTGACTATTGGGGTCGGTGGAGGGTGCAGGGTTCGGCGAGGCCTTCTCTATGCGTGCCCAGGTGAGGTAGACGTCGAAAAGGAGGAGAAGGATGCCGAGGCGGATGATGGATGGCTGGAACGGTGTTCAGCTTGTAACTAGACATAGGCGCGCGGGTGGAAACGCACGTCGAATCTGTCGTCTTCTCTACCAAGGCGATTGAAGAGGAGATGCCTATACACCTGAATGGAAGTCGCCGTCAGCCGTCAGACCGTGTCATCGCGCAAAAGCTGCATACCTGTGGCTTGATCAAGACGAGGTCGATGAACAGTACTACGAAATCATGCTCGACGTATTTATCGCCGAAGCGCTTGCATCGCGGACATTGCGTGAGGCGCACGCCTTTGCCAGAAGCCCTATCGTCGGCCTTGCTGTAAGTGGTGTATAGCGTCTTAAGCGGATAGCGGCATTCAATGCAGATGGGCATAGAGGTTGGCGTTGGGATCGGGGCGTCGGGAGGCGTGTCGTCGTGTGCTCATACAGCCATGACTGCGGGTTGGTGGAGTCGCACGCTCAATGTTTGCATCAGTCTGGGGTTCGGCACGGGCCGAAAGCTTGACGATCGCTCCGGGCGTCAATAATGCGGGCCCAAAGGATATCGGTTCCAGAAATTGGTCATATCATTCGTGCTATCTCTATAACGTGTCGTGGAGTGTATCTCAAAGCTAGCAAAGAACAGACTCGCTATGTCAAATTGTCGTCAGAATCGTAAAGGAAGCAACTGCTCCAAATTCACCCATGGTTCGCCAATCCCGGTATCCAATTTGAAGTATAGGACAGACAGAAACTCCTCGCTCATCAAAGGTTCATCAAATGCACCATGGCTGAACCGAGCATGCCGCCCAGGCCATTTCAAGTAAGGGTAGACATCATTGCTGCAACCAGCTTAGGGTTCGGGGGCTTTGAGCGGGATCGTGTTCTCGCTGTATCCACCAAAACGATCAACCCAGGGCTAATGAGACGATCGTACAAGGGCCAACCTACCCTTTCGGTCTTTGTCGATTCGGACAACGTTCCGTTCGCGTGGTCGTTCCTCCACGAACTCGTAGTCCTTCTCACGGTATTCGACGTCGCTGATCCTGAGGTCTCTGGCTTGGCGCTCAAGCTGCAGGGCTCGTCTCTCGTTCTCCAACTGCCGGATCTCATCTTTAATTTCGCGGTCAGAGCGCTGATGCCGGTCCGGGACAACGACAGTGAATGGTCCCCCTATGTGGTTGGATTCTTCGAGGCGCTCTTCGACAAATTCTCGACGAGGAGACGCACTTCTGACAGAAGGCGCAGATCGATAGGCAGAGGGCGGAGCAGCTACAAAATGCTCAGATGGAGGCGGCGGTGGGGCCAATACGATTGTCTCTGGAGGCGGGGGCACGTCGATGGTCTTTTCCTCATCGTAGCGATAGGTCGTGCGGTCTACATATTAATGTCAGAAACTTGCCAATGCTGTTACCCCAAGGACTAACTGACTGTTTTCCTCTTTGTAAGTTTCACTGATTTTGATGACCTCGTCAATCTGCTCTTTCTCAAGAGCTCGCTTAACGATGAGGAAATTTTCCTGGGCAAAGGTCAGAAATCGAGTACCTCATAAGTAGAACGCACTTGCCTCTTCCTCAAACGGATACCCAAGTTGGATGAGAGCGTTCCTGTGTACAAGACGTCTCGGCATCCTAGTCTTGCCTCGCTTGCCAGGCAAGTGAACCGGTGAAACTTCTCTGATTTCCTCGAAGCTAGAAGTGGAGCTCCTGGTCGAGGGCGCCCGATATCTGCTCTCACTGCGCGTAGAGGGAGCTCCGTATCTGCTCTCGCTACGAGCGCTACTACGGCCACCGTGACTATCACCACGCCGACGGCGAGGCCTGCGCTTCTCTCTTCGGATTTCGACCTCACGATAGTCTTCTTTGTAATCCGGCTCCGTGTCTCTGTACCTTACTTCTTCAAACTCTTCCTCGCCGTATCGATCACGGGGCGGAGAGCGCCGACGTTCGCGAGACGGCCGGCGACGAATGGGCAGAGGAATATCGATGTTTGCCGGAGGTCTCCAATCTTCACGTTCCGCTTCATAGCGGCGGAGCGGACGACGGTCGAAAGTGTCGAGGGAAGACTGTCTGCGGATCATGCTAGGCCTGGGCGGGCGTCTAGCTGGCGGGCTGTAATCTCTGTCGACAACGGATTTGCGGCGGTATGGTGCCAGCGCGCGATTGGCAATCTCGGAAGGAGTAGGCTCCTCACGATCCAGAAAGTCGGGGCGACGGCCAGGACGGCGATCAAAACGGTCTTCTTCAGGGTAACGGTCCCTCTCGTCAAAGCGGCTCCGCGGGGGCCGACTCTCGAAGCGCTCCTCGAGAGCAACATCGCGGCGGGCCCGAGGGCCATAGGTGTCCCGCTCTTCGACGCGGAAGAGCTCACGCTCATCGGCCGGGCGACGGCTCATACGCTCGAATTTGTCACGGTCCCATCGTTCAGGACGGAGCGGAGGGTCGTCGTAGTCGTCGTAACGGTCCAGGGCTCCGGTCGAGGAGCGGTAGCCGAAAGGCATGATGTCAGATGAGGGGAAAAAACAAAGGCAAACAAGCAGAGCGAGCGGAGAAAAAAGGAGTGGGGGAGGTTGGCAATGGAGTCGGCGAAGTTGGGCGCACAACAAGCGACAGCGTCATGGCCCGGCGCGCGTGCAGGGGCCGAGGTGGAGGATTGGCGGTGATGATTGCTCCGCGGTCCAAGTTGGGCCGTAGCTGCCCGTTTGAATGACGTGGGTGCCGCGCGAAACGACAGGTCGCCAACGCTCCCATCATCCAGCCAAACAACGCGCTCTCTCTCTCCATCATGGTATCCGCCTCTCCACTCCACACCAAAACGACGACGCTCTCGCTCTTGATTACCGCCATGGAGAAACTGACATTTGGGTGAGCTCAAAATGGCCGCCGTCTTTGTTTCGGCCACCATCTCTCTCTCACGCCTATAGCTCCATATCAAATATCAATGCTGCTGTCTACAAAAAAATAGACATCGGTTGAGCAGCGAAAAATTCCCGCTCAACAAGTCCTCAACTCCATAACTAACCGTTAGGGTTCCCCAAACGAACCATGGTATACACCAGCGGGATTGCTTCCGCCGTCGCCAAACTCCAAAGATGGTTGTAAAAGTGCTGTGACGCATGTCACATATGCTGCAATATTAAAAGCTTTCCTCGACTGCCTTGCTGGTGTCGTCTCCTCAAATCGTCAGTCGTTAATGTTTTGATGGTCCTCGCTTGAAAGCACCCTGCATTATGAAGGAATTCCTAGCTTCTCTCGTTTTAGGAACAACTGTCACGGCCCTCAATGTCAGAAGAGGCCAGCAGTGCTGCTTCCAACTCACGGCATCCGGCGGAGCGTCTGGCTCCGTTGGACAACATCCTGATGGTCAGAACCGTTTTGGTAATGGCCTGCAAGCAGGCACACACTGCATCGATCATACGACCGGCTCTATGACAGACTCTCATGGTAGAACTTGTGTTCTATCCGAGCACTCGTCACAGTTTCAATGTGACTCTGGTCACAGATGTAGGTGTTCATGTTACAAATCTTTATGCCCATTGCTTATGGCGATCAGCGAGCTCCGGCTTCTCCGTCGCTGGCGGAGGTACTCTTCATTACGGTGGCCATAGTTCATTCTATGCCTGTCCTGCCGATGACCATGGGGCTTTCAACATCTACACGAGACCAGTGCACGGTCAAGCTAAGTGTGTTCAAATCATCTTGACCACAGGTGGTCAATGTTCAAGCAGTGAGCATGGCTCCGGGCATGGTTCTGGGCATGATTCTGGACATGGTTCTGGACATGGCAGTGGCTCAGATCATGGCTCTGGGTCTGGCTGCGGGCATGGATCAGACTCTAGATCTGATTGCGGGCATGGCAGTGACCACTCTGGCTCAGGGCATGGCGACGGTCATTCTGGCTCAGGCCAAGGTTCTGGTCATGGCTCTGGTCATGGCTCAGGGCATGGCGATGGTCACTCCGGTTCGGGGCATGGCTCAGATTCAAAGTCTGGCTGTGGACATGGCTCTGATTGCCATGGATCTGGCCATAGTTCTGGTCATGACTCCGGTCAGGGGTCCGGTCAGGGGTCCGGTCACGGATCCGGTCACGATTCTGGCCATGGCTCTGACTCTGGATGTAAATGTGGACACAGCTCAGACTCAGGCTCTGGTCATGACTCTGGCTCTGGGCATGGTTCTGGTTCCGGGCATGGTTCTGGCTCCGGGTGTACCTGTGGGCACAGCAAAGGCTCTGACTCTGGACACGGCTCTGGGCAAGACTCCGGACACGGCTCTGGACAGGGCTCCGGACAGGGCTCTGTCTCTGGGCATAGCTCTAGCTACCACCCCACGACTGTCACCACGACAATTTATATTCAGGTACCTGGACCTACAAAAACTTTGGAATGTTCTAAGACCAAGGACAACGAAAGCCACAGAACTTCTTCGGCTCATCATTCTAAGGAGTCGCATTCTAAGGACTCACACTCCAAAGACAAGGACGAGCACGGCAAGCATAAGCATGACAAGGATGAGGACGAGCATGACGAGGACGAGCATGAGCACGGCAAGCACAAGCACGACAAGGACGAGCACGAACACGGCAAGCACAAGCATGACAAGGACGAGCACGAGCACGGCAAGCATAAGCATGACAAGGGCGAGCACGACGAACACTCGCATGGCAAGGACAAACACGACAAAGACTCACACGGCAAGGGCAAGCACGGCAAGGACTCTTACGAAAAGGATACTCACGAAAAGGATACCCACGAGAAAGATACTTACGAAAAGGACTCCCACGAAGAGGGCTCCCACGAAAAGGGCTCCCACAAGAAGGACAAGGAGTCACACCATAAATCCTCGCATAACAAGGACTCCCACAAGGACAAGGACTCCCACAAGGATAAGGACTCCCACAAGGATAAGGACTCCCACAAGGATAAGGACTCCCACAAGAATAAGGAATCTTCTGTACGTTGAAGCCTACTAGGAAGACAACGTGCAAGCTTTCCAAGCATAA
Source organism: Aplosporella prunicola CBS 121167 (assembly GCF_010093885.1). NCBI lineage: Eukaryota > Fungi > Ascomycota > Dothideomycetes > Botryosphaeriales > Aplosporellaceae > Aplosporella > Aplosporella prunicola. The sequence continues at coordinate 660,758 of NW_022983542.1, forward strand.
ACCAGGTAATAGCCTGCGACTGTCTTTATAACATCTAAAAGTGTAGTCTTGCCCTATGACATTCCTTTAAAAGCGTACATATAGCACCTTAGTTCACATTAGCTACCAGAATGTGAAAATCTGTTTGAAAATTTCCATACTCTTCTTCCAGTATATATTTTCGTGGGTATCAAACTTTGGATAGAAGTTATTGTGTATTGTCTCCATGTGGTAGATGGTATGTAAACTCGGGCAGGATAGGCTTTGTAAGCAATATGATTTGCTGGAGACCGATTGTTTGCTCCTGTGTCCTGTGTGGTAGACGCGATCGAATTAATCATTACGATTAGAAATTAACTCAATATGTGGTCGGAGCATTGTGTACCGTGTCGTAGGTCTGCGTAAAACCATTACCACAAGCTACGAGAAAGTATATGAACATAACTTAAATCGGTCGGAACTCAATCATCCACATATTCAAACACAGATTTTAGCTATTTGTATGGCTTGGATCAGGCTTACTTCAGACGTTCGCTTCCAATGAGAGTGCGTGATATTGCCTTTTTTTACTGTCTTTGATCGCTGTGCTCGTATATCTAATATTCACATGTACGGAATACTACGATGGGAGGAAATATTGTTTTTTACATCCTTATGATAAGTGGTGCTCCGTAGAAGCAAAAGCATGTCGCTCCGAATTTTTTATTATCTTGCTTATAGGAGCATATGAGTATGCACTCTATAGGTTACTCCACAGGCAGGTCTAGAGGCTGCGCTCATGGTTGGATGTGTCGCTCACGAGGGACATGTGTACTGTAACAACATCTACCCCTCCGACCGGTGTAGGCTAGAGGTCAACGTTCGTGTATGCAGTTATCCACAACGTAACTTGGCGAACAAAGGTTAAAATCATGTGTAGACGAGGATGCAAGCACCCTTGAGCACCAAGAACAACTGGCTTGCCGCAGTATCTTGGTTTACTTAGATGCCAGGGCGTCTTTCACGGCCTTTGCAACATCACTCTTTTCCACCATCTTGCCTTCGAACACGCCCAAGACCTTCTTCATCACGCTTCCAAAATCCTTCTTGCCCTCGCTCCACTCAGCCAGCGTCTTCTGAACCACTTCCTTCACTTCCTCGTCCTTGACCAGGCCACCAACTTCCTCGATTTCGCCCACATACCGCTGCATGATCTGCACGCTGGTATCCTCCTTGGTAGCCAAGTCCTCGCGCTTGGCATCGCGGAACTCCTGCGCGGCAGCCTGGGCCTGCGAAGTCTTCTTGAGAAGCAAGGAGCGCAGGTGGGTGTCGTTGGCAATGGGAGATGCGGTCTTGGAGAGGTTGGTGATGTCGGCAAGAAGACTACGGACGACGGCGAGCGTGGGCTGGTCCTTGGAGCGCATGGCGGCCTTCATGTCTTCACGCAGGCGGGACAGGATGGGAGAGGAGCTGGCGCCATCGGTGCTGGAGAAGCGGAGGAAGGCGCGTGAGGTGCGCAGGCAGCGGAGGCACACGCGGGCGGGCTGACGGAAGGGTGAGGCGAGCATGGTGAAACGAGAGAATGAGTCTGAAAGGGCCAGGTCAGCAATGACGACGGCGGGCTTGGGGCGGACAATGGATGGATACGTACGTGCCGGATGGAGCAATTGGCGTGGCTGGGAAGTGGAAAAAAGGGAAAAAAAAAAAGAAAGAGGAAAAAGCGCGCGGGAGCTCTGCGTGATGGTGATGCGGGCGTCGATCATTTGACGCGCCAACAGCTTGTAGCTTTTCCATCGCGAACCTCCATCGCGAACCTTGCGACCTCACCTCCAGGACAACCGGCTGGCTGGCACCAACAACCCGCCCACCCGTCGCCTGCCTCTCCGCTCCATCATCTCGCCTTGTCCGTGTCTGCATGTCGGTCGCCGAGGCATTGCTCCTGCTTCTCGCATCACCTCGACCACTTGCCCTCTAGACGCGGAACAAAGCCCACCATGTTTCCCGCGACGCCGCAGCGCCCGCTCCCGGGCGCGTTCATGATGACGCCTGGCCCCGGAACCCGTCCAGCGCAGCCCGTGTTTCGTGCGCCCACAGCGCAACCCACTGCCCCGGTGCAGCCTCAGCAGAGTGTTGTCGCCGCCGCGCCCATCCAGGCGCAGACCCTCAGCCCGGTCGAGAGGGCGGCGCGGACAATCAATCAGACATTGGCCCAGGAGGCCAGATACCCTGACCTCGATAGCTACATCACGCGTAAGTTGTGCGTCTTTTCTTGCGCTGAGTCGCGTTGACCACCCCCCTCTAGAGGGCATCTCCTCCGACTGTGACATTCCCGCAAACGCCGCGCTGGCCCCCTTCCAGCAGGTCAAGACATACAACATCCCGGACCGGATATTTGAGCAGTACAATGAGGCACAGGTCGCAACAATGATGGGGCTATTTGCCGAGATAAATCATGCCTGGGTGGTCATAGACAATGCGCTGTACCTGTGGGACTATACCCATCCCAATCCAGAGTTGATCGGTTTCGAGGACCAGCCGAACATCATCACAGCCGTTAGGCTAGTCAAGCCCAGGGCAAAGGTTTTCATTGACGCAATCACGCATCTGCTGGTCGTCGCCACGACCACTGACATGATCCTCATCGGTGTGGCCCATGAAAAGAACGCCGATGGCATCTCCACCGTCTCCTTGTACCAAACCCGAATGCAAGCGTCGGTTAGGGGCATTGGTGTCAAGTGCATTGAAGGCTCCGCGAAGACGGGAAGGATCTTCTTTGGCGGAGAAGTCACAGACGACGTTTACGAGCTCACGTATCAGCAAGAAGAGAAGTGGTTCGGCAGCAAATGCGGCACGGTCAATCATGTCAGCAGGTCTATGGTCAACTACGTCAACAACCAGCTGAAGCTGTCCTTCGGCACCTCGTTGCTTAACCCAGTCCTCAACCTTGTGCAGAGCGCATCAAAGGAGAACGTCATGCAAATGGTGGTCGATGACAGTCGGAATCTGTTGTACACGCTCTCGAACCTGTCGACCATCCGTGTGTTCCACATGAAGAACATGGCTTCCTTAGACTGCGTTATTACCAGGAGTTTTGCAACTCTTAGGACGCAGATTGGTCATATGGTTGCTCGTTCGGAACTGATTAGTTCTAAGACTGCCATTGTTGCAATCAGCCCCATCTCTGCCACGGAAGCGGCCCGTCTGAACCTTGTGGCGGTCACCAACACTGGATGCCGCATTTTCCTGAGCGCCACTTCCGGCGGCTTTTACTCCACTGACATCGCGAGCGCCCCAACGAGCATGCAAGTGCACCATGTCAAGTTTCCCCCTGGCAATACTACCCTCGTTCCACAAAATTCGGTCGTGGGTGGCTACCAAGGCATGCCCGCGATCGATACCAACTCTCCGGTCCTTTCTCTCACCACAAAAAGCGCCCGCTTTGCACCTGGATATTTTCTATACTTTGTTCAAGCAGATGGTGCTTCGGAGAAGCTCTTCTTGTCTGCACCAGACGCGGGACGGATCTCGCGGCCCTATGAACCGGCTCAGCTTCCCAGGTATGCTGAACTCGGCCAATGGATACCCCTGGGCAGCAGCATGCAGGATATCGGACAGGTTACAGAAGCCTTTGGAGCCACTACGTCGCCTCTTGGATTCGGTAACGAATTGGCCGTGCAGTTCGACAAACCCACGAGCGAGTTTGCTATTTTGACTAATACTGGAGTCCACACCATCCGACGCCGCAGGCTGGTCGATGTTCTTGCTTCAGCGATCCAACACGGAGGCGGCGACGAAGGATTGGAAGCGGAAATGAAGCATTTTGTGCGTGTCTATGGCCGTAGCGAAATGTGTGCGACTGCTCTTGCGGTGGCTTGCGGCCAAGCCACAGATGTCACCGCTGATTACCGCGTCGCCAGATTGAACGATCAAGCTACTCTAGACTTCGCCCGGAAGGCTTTCATCGAGTATGGCGGTAAACCCACTTACAACGAGAACTTACAGCTGGACAACAACACGGCTCAAATCGACAATGTTCGTCCTTCGCCCCGTCACGAGGGTATCGCTCTGTACATATCCCGTGTTGTACGCTCTCTTTGGAAGGCGCCAGTCCTCCAGGAAGGTGTGACTCCCGCGGGTGGGTTTACAGTCACTCCTACTGTTGATCTGGCTAAGCTCCAGGGCGTTCAAAGAGATCTTACCCACCTACAAGAGTTCCTTGACACAAACAAGACTTTTATTGATGGGCTGGCTGGCCCTGAAGCCCTGGGCCGTGTAGCTACCCAACAAGAAGAAATAGCCCTGCAGGGCGAGCATCGCGCTCTCAACTCGCTTGTCAAGCTCCTTGTCAACATCATCGAAGGCATATCTTTTGTTCTTGTGCTTTTTGACGAAGGGGTTGATGAGATTGTTGTAGCTCTGCCAGACACCATCAGGCAAAGAGTTCGCGAACTCACCTTCGAAGGCCTGTTTTGCGCCGCAACGGGGAAGGATCTGGCTAAAGAACTTGTGAAAGCTATAGTGAACCGCAGCATTGACAAGGGCTCAAACGTCGATACCGTTGCGGAAGCTCTCCGCAGACGATGCGGCAGTTTCTGTAGTGCTGACGACGTCGTAATTTTCAAGGCACAGGAGAAGCTCAAGAAGGCCTCGGAAGCCGGGGCAAACTCCGACGTTGGACGTGCTTTGCTCAATGACAGCTTGAGCCTCTTTCAGAGAGTGGCAGGAAGTTTGTCCATGGAGCATCTACAAGGAGCCATCCAACAATATATCGGCATGGCCTTCTTTGCCGGTAAGTTGAACGTTGCTTTGCAAAGGTTATTGGCTAATGAATTCAGGTGCAATTCGTCTTGCTTTGAAGGTCGCCCAACAATTGGACCGCGGCAACCGTGCCTTGGCATACATTAGAGATGGGTCTCCAGAAATTGTATGTAAAGCTGAGTTCGTAGGCTGAGTGTCGCTAATAGCTCTACAGGACCCCCGGAAAGAGGCTTTTGATGCCCGCAAGGCGTGTTACAACCTAGTTCACGATATAGTTGAGGCCGTTGATGCTTCTTCGCAAACTGAGCCTGAGATGGTAGATGGCCAACTCACTGCCAGCGCGAAGCGGCGGAACGAGGCTTACCAGGAGATTAACGATTCGGACGATGAAGTTTTCCAAACCAACCTTTACGATTGGTACCTGGAGCGTGGCCAGAGCGATCGTCTCCTGGACATAGATTCCCCTTACGTCATAAGCTATCTGCAGCGCAAGTCTGTCGAGGAGGCCGGACACGCTGATCTTTTGTGGAGATATTATGCTCACCATCACAGCTTCTTCGAGGCTGCGACAGTGCAGCTACAGCTTGCCAAGAGTGGTTTTGACTTGACCCTCGACAAGCGCATACAATACCTCAGTCAAGCAAAGTCAAACGCTTCAACAAGGTTCAACGGCTTGGCCGAGGTGCACAACACGCGTCAATCGAGACAAGAGTTGCTGCGCGAAGCAAGCGATCTTCTGGACCTGGCAAACATTCAGAGCGATATCCTGCTCCGTATGATGTCGGAGCCTCGTCTTACCGGAGAACGCAGACCGCAAGTTCTCAAGGAGCTCAATGGCCAAATTTTGCCCTTGGATGATCTCTACAACAACTTCTGCGACCAAGCCGGCTACTACGACATCTCGCTGCAAATTTACCAGTGCGCCGACTACCGCAACCCTGCCGATATCCGGGCAACCTGGCAGAACCTGTTGGAGCAGACCCATGACAGGGCCGTAGAGAACAACAACACACCTTGGGAGATGGTCGCCGAGACAGTCCGTTCCCTCGGCCCCAAGCTGGGACTCTCAGACACAACCTTCAACATCGCCATGGTTCTTCCCCTCCTTGAGAGGTACGCCATCACCCATCAGCGCGGAGTAGGCCCATCCTCGTGGGTTGTCGACGTGTTCCTAGACCTCGGCGTCCCGCACGAGTCCATCGTGGCAAGTCTCGAGGCGACCTTCTACAACAACGAAGCGCCATTTGCCCAAAGGCAACGGAGGTGGATCGCCAACGACATCGTCTACGTTGTTGAGAGATGGTACGACGAGAGCACGCGCGTGGGCGGCTTTGCGTTTGGTGAGGTTGAGAATGCGGCCAGCGTGCAGGAACTACTGCGTGCGGTTGAGCAGAGTGGCGCGTTGGATGTGGAGTGGGTTGAGATTGCACAGGAGCTTAGGGCACGCATTGAGCTGGTGCTGAGGTAATGGGCAGCGGTGTGCATGACACATAGGGGGCAATAATTGTTGGTTGGTAGCAGCGGGCTGCTTAGTGGTGGATGGCTCGAAGAAGACGGGACGGGAGTGATGAGGAGGAGAGAGACAGTTGGAGTAGCGCTGGTGACAATATAGCGGTGATGGCGGCGGCGGTTGGTGGCATGGCGTGTTTTGGCGCTCGCTTGCATTGTTTGGGGCAACGAAAAAGCTATGGATGGGTTATATTTTTTTTTTTTTTTTTCGTCATTTGATTACCTACTGTTTTTTTGTATGCATTGTATCATCGTGGCTGCTCTTTGCGTTTAAGCGGGACGGTAGTGGGAAGATTGAGGTATGTGTAGGGTGAAGATGTATGTTTAAAAAGATGGAAAGAAAGAGAGATCAAGGCGAAGGGGTGGGGTTGATTGGTTCGGTTTCTGACAATAGAGCAATCCATACCCACGTCTTGTCTATTGTTTATGTTTTTGAGCGGTTTGAAGTGGAGCAAAACGGGCCTGTGGGGGCTTTGGAGTAACATTGTACTGGAGGGAAAATGCCATATGTATTTGTTCGGAGACCCGCCGTCTTAAGAGGAAAGTAAGGATAACTTGTATACGACGCCACTATTTGCTACAGACAATCTGATTTTATTTAGCTACAAGGCTGCATGATTTGGACTTGGTTCCAGATAATTCGACCAACCTTTTTGGCCACCATATATATGTGTTTACTTGCTATAAAGTAGGCGCTGTGGGATCGTCCTTATACGAAGATGAAAGGTTGAAAGAGTCTCAAAGATACAGACGATGTATCATGAGGCGGGTCATGTAGTGAACAGAGTGGGCAAAACAGCCGCGGTCTTCCGATGCTCATACTCCCACTCCTAAAGCACGTCTCGCGCACAAGCCTTTTCAAGGTTGGTTATGCTTCTACTTTGAACTGAAAATAGTGAGTGGAATCCTGCCTGACGGCAATTATCCGCAACCAACGGAAACAGCGCCGACAGCAAAAACACGATACATAAGGGAACATGAATGAACCAATTCCAAGCTTGCGCGCTATCAAATTTATTGCTCATTTTGCTTTTCTCGCTATTCACGTATCCTGTCGCGCTCAGCCACGCCCAGGCCTCAGAACCACAGAAAGAAGCTCACACATACACACAGGTAAAGACAGAGTTGTGAGCTCCAATCCATGTGTTCAGCCGCTGCGCTGCGCTGCCTCACAGCCCACGAGCCTCATCTTAGCCATGCCACACTCGCACCATTAACCACAAGTGAAGAAGGGGAAGCAGACAGAGGAAGAAGTCGAAGTCGAAGAAGTTGAGTTGAGACCAAGGAGGGGCGAACAGCAAACATATCTAAGAAGCCTCAGGCCGGTGCACAGACAGAAGCCGCGTTATTTGCGCGCAGAACCACCAAGAAACAATAACTAGACAACGCAAACCACCAGCCTTATTTCCACGCGCTCAGCCCAGCCCACGGATCCGCTTGGCTCTGCTGCTGCTGGCTCTGCCGCTGGTGATGCGCATACCCACCCGGCCCGCTCGGATATCCTGCTCCGCCGCCCGTCAAGCCCGAGTAATCGATATTCTGGCTCGGAGGCGGGCCGGGCGGCGGTGGCGGCGGTATATATCCCGGCGGCAAGCCGTACTGCTGCTGCGTTTGCTGTTGGGGCGGAGCGCCCCACTGCCCCTGGGCCGGTGGCGGACTGAAGAATTGCTGTGTCGCGGGTGGGCTGACGGGACCGTACGCGTTCGGGTTGTACGCGCCCACACTGCCACTGCCGCCGCTGGCGTAGCCGGACTCGCGCCGCGGTGGCAGGGCCGGTTGGTAACCTCCCCCGTTGCTGAGCGTTTGGGGGTACTGCGGCTGCATTGTCGGTGGGGATTGCATGCCGTAGGTGGCGGGAGGGCTGCTGATGCCGGGGTATCGGGGCGTGATGGGAGGGGAGGCGGCGGGGTTGTAGGAGGACTGGATTGTCTGGTAGGACGGGGTTGATTGCAGCGGCGGAGGGCGCGAAGGCGGTTGTTGCGAGACGGGGGAATTGCGAGACGGCTCGACGGACATGCGCTCCATGAGTTGCTGCATGCGTTCGCGCTCGCGGTCCGCCTGGTCGTTGCTACCGGAAGTTTTCTTGTTCTCAATTGAGTTGAGTAACTGACCACCCTCGGAGCGCCGGTTGTTGACAAAGGTTTCCACGTTCGCCTGTAAGCTCTCGACAGTCTCTTTCATGTCGGAGTAGAAGGCTTGAGCCCTCATCAAGCCGGATATCAAGTCATTGAAGGCCTGATAGATTTTTCGGTATTTGTTCATTACAGAGCTTCTCTGTCTCGAAAAGGCTTCGTATTTGCTTTGCTCTGATCGTACTCTCTTGTCTTGCAACAGATCACCGTAGGTTCGGGTGAGCTCTTTCATGAGCGAGGTTTGCTTATGGTTCGCTTGAAGGAGTCGATTCTGGTGAGGCCTGAATTTCTCAAGTTCAGCTTTGAAGAGCTGGTTCTCCTGGTTGGAGATTTGCTTTTTGTTGAGAATGAGAACGTTGGAGATATCATCGTTGTGGATCTGCCCCAGAGTCAGCTTATGGTGTGTCCGAAAGTCATAGCGGTCTCACCTTCTCTTTGAGGTCCTTCAAAACCTGTTGCCGCTCCCGCTTAATGAGGTTCAACTTCCTCAGCAGGTCTTCCACAGCCGCAATCTGCTCCGCTACACTCGGACCGCCCTCAAAGTCATCATCAAGAAGATTACCTTCTCCAGTCGAGGGACTACCAAAGCCCTTTCCCTTACTGCGAGCCGCTCCCGCCTTGATCATCGCACGCTGGTATAGGACATCTGCCTCATCTGTTTCGCCAGCGGACCGCATCTCGTCAAAGTCCGATTCGTGCTGCCTAAACGTGCTGTAAAGTGCTGCATCACTAATGCCGGCCTCATCGATTGCGTTACGGTAGCTCCGGATGTCGCTTCGGAGGGTGGCCGTTGATCTTGAGCTGGGTTGTTGTGTCCACTCCACGCCGTACTTCGAACGCATCTTCTCGCACACGCTCTCCTCCATGTCGAGCTGCTTCATGCTGCCGTCCAAAATGGTTCCAATGGCCTGTTTCTCAGCACTAAGCTGGTCGAAAGCTCTGGTGAAGGGGGCGTGACCGGCAAGCTCCTGGCACCACTTGGTGAATTCATCATCTACAGTCATTTCTTGATCCATTCCACCCTTCAAAACGTTGAGGCTTTCTGGCAGCTTCAGATAGTCCAGGCTCGCCGCCATTTCGTCATTTGCAATGTCGACCCTCTCGGCCTCGGCCCTGATCAACTTTGCTTTTTCCTCGTCGTACAAACTGGCCTGTTCGGTGACCGAAATAGGCACAATTTTCTGGAAAATATCCGGGCCTATGATTCTCTGAATGTCCTGCCCCTGGTAAAGTTCGCTGACGGGAATAGCTTTTGCGGCAGGAAGTTTTGGTATCGAAGCCAGTGATGCCTCGGCAGGAACCGGCTGATGGTAGATAAAATCATTGTCCTTCGTGAACTCCGTTATCCGCTCCTGACAGTTGACCAAGTGTCGCCTGGTCATGTCCGTCAGGATACCACCAGTCTCCGAGCTTAAGTTTGAACCCGCTGGCACGTTATTAGGGAACGAATTCGCGATCCGATTCGCTTCCCGTGCCTGGGTTTCTGCCACCTGCAATCTGCAAATGGAAACGCCGTGAGAATTGGCATCATTGTCCGCCATAGCCTGGTAATATTGCGCAAGAGAGCCCATGTAGCTCGCTTTGATCTGGGTTACCAGCAGCCAAACCTTTTCAAACACACCTTTAGTCACGTTGTCCTGCACGCCTTCTGCTGCCTGCCAGTACAAATAGGCTGCTTGACTTGCCAACTTGGCCAACAAACCCACTTTCTTGCCATCTTCAACCTGCTTTTCCAAAAATACTTCCTGGCCCTGTGCCAGCATGATCGCAATGAGGGTCTTTACCGTATCTCGGCTCAGGTCCGTGGACGGCGCATGCAGGAAGTTCTCGTTGATATAGGTGAACATGCCGGCAGAGGCTTGGAAGGAGTGGTAGGCGGTCTTGAGGCCGGTATCTTCATGGCGGTTCTGGTGCGCGGCATGACAGGACAGGACGGCGGAAATGTTGAAGATGATGGATGCTTTCTCGTATGCGAGCGAGTATTGGGAAGTAGGCTTATGCGTGAAAGCGTCAAACCTGGGGTAGTGCAATGTCAGCGTAAATGGTGAGATGGTGGTGCGGTGGGCGTACCAAGTAAAAGAGATCTTAATGTGGTTCTCGTCGACGGGAAAGCGGAGGTCTAGCAGCTCCAACTGGCCATAATATCTATACAGCAGGTCTCGGCCGGCCGCGCTATCTTTTCCGGCCCCGCGCATGTCCTGGCGCAGGCGATTGAGCGTGGCGCATTCTTCGGAATAGCGTTCGGGGTCGTCGCCGTAGGTTTGGCGGATGTACTGCTTCAGCGGGGTGATCCAGTCGATCTCGTTGGTCTGCTTGAGCGGACAGGAGAGCATGGGCGCAAGGACCGTCATGGTGGGCAGTGGGTACAGGTGCTAGAGAATGTTCATGCAGGCCCAGGTGGGCGGGTATGCGAGATGGCGTACGCGTTGGTGTAAGGCGACGATGCTGCCTCTCCGGGCGGGTTCACGGGCACAGAAGCAGCTCTCGGCCGCGAAACTGCATGGAAAGAGGGCGGAAGGGCGGCAAGTATGTATGTATATATCTTTGCGGGAGCCTGGCGGCGGCGTGTGGGGTCGGACAGCTCCAGACGGGCGGCAAGTCGGGCGAAGCAGTGGCGGAGGTGTTCAGCGACTACGCGCCCAAGCAATCACACTCCACCCAACTCGGCCCATTCACGCAGCGTCATACACTGGCACTCGGACCTCCAGCGCTTGCGGCCCGATAGGGCCCGGGTGTTCTGAGAAGAGATGGTCTACATAGATACAGTACACTACATATCTAATTTTTGACTTAAACGCCCGTGGATATGCCTGCTCCAAATGCTACTCCGCGCTAACGCCAGACCGCACTTTATATCATACTTGATACACTGCGCCCTCAACCCGACCCAGAAGACTTCTTTGACTCATCGTCCTCGTTCTTCTTGCTGCCCGGCGCCTCCTCGCCGTCAATGTGCTTGTGCTGGCCCGTCAGGTTGTGCCACGCCGACCTCAGGAATCCCTCGTTCTTGTGCTTCTCCCTCTCCGCCTCGTTCGCAAACGTGCCGGGCTCCTTGCTCATCTCCCCAACGTTCATGACCCTCTTGGCCGTCTTGTCGCCCATCTCGTCGGCCAGCATCTCCAGGATCGTGCGCTGGTTGGCGTTTAGATACTTGGGCATCGCGACCTTGAACTCAACCTGCAGGTCGCCGTTGTTGCCCCGGCGGCTGTTCAGCTTCCTCATGCCCATGCCGCCCAGCGTGATCTTGTCGCCCGTGCCCGTTCCGGTCGGGACCCTGACCTTGACGTCTCCATCCAACGTGGGGATCTGAATTTCACCGCCCAGTACAGCGGTGGTCAGAGGAACACTTGCCGTGAATAGAATGTCCGAGCCGTGGCGCTGGAACTTGGGATCCGCTGCCACTCGGATGAAGACGTAGAGATCTCCGTTTTGCGAACGAGGGTTCGAGGTAGTTGCTCCGCCCGTTGCAGGAGCGTCGCCTGCTCCGGGGACTTTTAGCCTCATGCCCTCCTCAACACCGCCCGGAATGTCCACCGTAATCGTTCTCTTCTCCCTCACGGCTCCCTCTCCGTGACAGCTGTTGCACTCCGAGCCCCTCGGCACCGAAACACCTGCGCCACCGCATGCTCCGCATGGCGTTGCGAGCTTGAATCCGCTCATGCTAATGACCGTTTGACCCGTGCCGCCGCAAACGCCGCATTCGGACTTTTTGGTTCCCTTCTTCAATCCACTGCCTGTGCAAGATTTACATTGAACAAGCGGATTGACGAAGACGTCTTTTTGCGTTCCTTTCGCCGCATCCATGAAGCTGATGTGCGTCTGGACCTCAATGTTGTCTCCCACCAAGATTTCCTGTTCAAACGGACTCCGGCCCCGCCCGCCACGTCCACCCCGCCGCCCACCACCAGTAAATGCTCCGAAAAGATCTTCAAAGTTGAAATCTCCTGCTCCGAAGCCGCCGGCGCTTCCGCTAAACCCACCTCCGCCAAAGCCGCCAAAGCCGGCGAACGGGTTGCCACCGGGACCTCCAGCGCCAGGGTGGAAACCTCCAGCACCGGCGCCACCAAAGGCAGCATCGCCATATGTATCGTAGGCCTTCCTCTTTTCAGCGTCGGAGAGCGTTTCGTAGGCGGATTGTGCTTCGGCGAACTTGTCCTTGGCTCCGGGGTCTTTGTTGGTGTCTGGGTGATATTTTTTCGCCAGACCATAGTAGGCCTTTTTAATTTCCGACTGAGAGGCGCTCTTGCCGACTCCGAGCGTGGCATACAGGTCCTTGGCGAGAACAGTGGCGGTGGCATGGAATGGCTGGAAATAAGTGTTAGCGATAAGCTAGCGACGGGTGCATGGGAAACTTACCCTTTTCTGTGCGCCACCAGAGCTTGCCCGGCCGTGATGCAGTTTCGACTTGCTCCATGATTGCGCGGGTGCTGCCGTGGAAAAGCGTCGTGTAGCAGGCGCGGAAGAGTTCACAATGCGCACGGGCAACGCTGTCTTGACAGCTATTCTGGGAGCAGCGAGGCTCATTTTGTGCTTCAATAAACAGCGTCAATTAGAGATATAATACAGGAGCGGACGTTGTCGAGAGGAGTGGAGGGTGATAGAAGAATTGTCAAAAGTTAGTCGAACTTCATTCATTGGACGAAAAGTGCCAAGACCCTCGGGGGATTATTCTGGAAGCTCTCCGCGTCGCTGACGCTAGGCGCGGGAAGTGACGAAATTCGCGGCAGCGCGTCTCGGACTTGAGGAAAACACCGCAAACACTGCCACCAATGGTCCTCCAGAACTTTTGGGAGCTGATCGTGATTCAACGCGTGCGGGGTGCCGGATTGCTTAGTTAATGAAGAGCTGGAGGTACCTAACTCTCCGCACGGGTTTGCCTCGGGTCTGACGCGCATGCCCTTGTGCGGCGAGCTCCACAGCTGTCACCGAGCATCGCGTCAGATTCATGGGCGCACGAACTGGTCCAAGGTAGAAACATAATTCATTTTCCTCGGTTCTGGTCTTATTAGGAGACACGCGCACGCCCGCGCTGTGTCACTGGGTGTAAATCCTACTGCCACACCCTCCATATCCTTGCTCAATCCTTCCTTTCTCACCATCTCCGTGTCTAATAGCTGAACTTAGACCGAATATGCCCAACGGAAGCGCGATGCCAATAGGTTGTCGCTGTGGTATGAGAGTACTCCGTAATCCAAGAAAGGTTCTTGCTCCTTGAGCCTCGAAGGGTATCCTCTGCCAAAAACGCCACAATGCCAATATAAATAATACCAGATAACTCCATGAATGCGTAACTCCGATGATGCGTAATGCTGGGTCGTGGACGTCTATACTGTCCTTATGAGAAAGTCGGTTGTGCGTTCGTGCGGGGGTTCTGCGAGATCGGAGGCGGACATCAACGGGTCCGGGGAGGCGCGAAACGCATTCTAAATGTTTTGTCTACTTGCAATCAGTCGTCATGTCCGACGGGCAGGTTGCGGCGAAGCATTGGGCCGAGGGGTGTTTACCTTGTGTCTTGACTTTGTACATTAGGTCCACAATGACCTCGGACTCGCTCACAGCAAGCGCGTTGAAGTTCTTGCGAACTGCCATAGCTAGTTGATCCTTGGAGACTCTGCGCTCGTTTCTCTTGCGCGTCATTGTGGGAGAGTATTTCCCAATGCCCCTGCCAAGTATCGCGTGGGCCATGGGATTTTTGAAGGCCGAGGGGCAATCGAGGCGGTATGCGTTACGATAGCCTTGAAGAAGAGTGAGATCCTCTTTGTTCCAGGCCAACTGCAGGCGTTGAAGGATAAGGTGTCAGCAATCTACGGCTCCTCAGAAGGGGGTTGCGGAGCGGAGAAAACGCACCCCTCCAGTTGACGCCATTTGACCGTAGTGGGCGCCGTTGCGGCCAACAGAACCATGAGCGTCGCCCGAGGCCGACACCACCTCCTTCAGGTGGCTGCCATTGGTGAGGGTTGGACCGCCGTTGCGGCGACCTCGCGCGTGGTGAGAGTGATTCGAGGCCGTGTGCTTATCCTTTGTCACTGAAGCATCGGAGCGCGAGTCCTGGTCTGGGTTGCGAGACTTGGGAGGCGGCATGGTCGTGGGAGGCGCGGGACTGGACGGCGAAGGGAATGAAGAGACTCCTCGCGCGCTAGGCGTTGGCGTGGTTCATGAGGATTTGTGGGTGGACGCAATCTCAATCCCAGTTGCACCGAGCCGGTCAGAATCCAGAGAAGCAGCGTCATCCCAAGGGTCCATCCGTCACCCGCGAGTCATGAGACTGATGACCTGACTTTGTCCCGCTCGTGCCACCGCAACCACCACCACCACCACCACCACAAGGCGGTGCCCCTGGGGATTTCCGTCATCATGCATCGGCGGTGCCACGCTGGACATGACCTTCATTCCAATGAATGCTTTGACTGATCTGCATGTATCTCTCCTTGTTGTCTCCGTCACAAGCTGTGTTTCTTCTCAGTTAGCTGTAGTCTTCTTCCGCTGTTTCCTATGGTCTGCTCCCGTCTTCTGCTGGCTGTCAAGGCTTTCCTATCTCTCGTTTTCATCTCGCGTGCAAGTCCGTTAAGGTCAATGTCACAAATGGTTAGCTCTTATGGACCTGATGATACAAGCCCAGGGCAAACGACCATCACCCTGGTCTCCTGCGGCAACCATCTACCTCAATTGTTCCTGCCCACTTTCACAACAGTACCTACGTTTTGGCTCCTTCCAAAACACACAATAGAATGCTTACCGCTACTTGAACCTTATTCTACCCGACAAAAGAAGTAGGACCCTGAAGCAGCAGTCTTCAGCTATTTATACCTTCTAGCTCTTGAGATTCCTCCACTCCAAAACATCTTCCACCTTCGAGCAAGCTTTCATCCCATCATTAAGACATTGCTGTTTGCTATCACATCATCGGCTCTTTCAGTCAAACACACCTACCTTGACGGCCCCAGAGGACTGGCGTCTGCTACTTGCTTATTGCCTCATGTTTCACGAGTAGCCTCATCCAACCGCCCTACTTACTTCATCGTCGGCAGTACATCTTGTGCAGAAGTCGAACTGCTCTCACCTTAGCAGGCAGTTGAAGTATGTCGTCTTCGCCTACAAGAGTACCAATTACTCCAACAAGTTTACAACTAACGTTCTCTTTCAAACAGCACCACAGCAAGCCCCTCCTGCTGCTACAACAATGATGAAGCGCTCTGACTTTTATTCCAGACAGCACAACGGCATCCCCCCGCATCAAAGCAGACCTGGTGGCAGGTCTCACATGGGTAACCTGAACCCGACAGCCGGCAACTTCAACCCAAACAGCATGCCTCACTCTACCACAAGCACTGCCTTGGTCCCTCGGAACGAGCAGCCGATGGAGCAATCCGATGACAACGCAGAGATCCATATGCTTAGGGCACAACTAGCGAATCTTGAGAACTTGTTTTCCAATGAGCTCATTCAGATGCGCCGGGAGATCGATATGCTGAAGAAAGGCGGTTGGACTGTCACTGTTGGACCCTTCCAAGCCCCCGACACGGTCGACAACTACGGCGCTGATGCTATCCACCGTCGTTTGGAGGACTCTAACAGCCTTCAACCTCTCACTTCGAGTTCCCAGCAACTACAGATCGAACAGTCGGCACCAGAGAATGCCTGCCAACCCACACCACCACAAACTCCAGACCATGTCAATTCCAGCGTTAGGCCTCTTGATCCGGCCCAGACATGTGAACAATCAACTCAAACAGACGAGGTTCCTCAGAAAGCTGGGACGGCATCTGGCTCTTTTGTTCATGCTTCCACTTCAAATGGACATGATGGAACACTTGGTGGCGAGCAAGACGAAAGCATCGAGACCAGGAGAGCTGCCGCTGGTCTCACTTCTCAGACCAACGGACAGACAAATGGAACTGTTCACAAGGCCCTTGCTCCTAATGAGTCTGTAGTGGCTACGCCAGGCCCCGAACCGGAAGAGGAGTCGACGCCTGATAAGCCATTGCCAACTACTGAAGATCCCGCCCATGCGCTCATGAAGAAGGAGCCCTCATGGCAACCTCTCGGTATCCGTGGTCTTCGTGCTCTCCCAGCAAGCGAGCTGTCGAAGGTCCCTGGTCCCTCTGCAATGGTAGGTTTCGACCATACTTTTATTAAGAGGTTTTTTGGCGGTAGGCAATGGTCGCCCGGATTTCACTACGTCAAGGCCAAGGAGGGCCACTGCATCCTCCCCAGCCGCAGCTTCTACATACTGGACGCTGCAACGGAGCCGTACTTGCCTTCCAAGCCGGGAACGCATGGCGTCAAGCTGACCGCCTTCTTCAACCCGGAGAACCCAGAGGATGTCGACGGTAAAGTTGGCAGCCATGCGTACGAGAACGTACCACTCTTTATCCAGCACGTGGCCAAGGCCAAGGACAGCAGCAGCGGTGCGCCTTCCAACAACCTGATCTACTTTGGCATGTACAGTCAGTGCCGCTTCTCCGACAAGCTCGATTACGACCGCATGGTGGAGCGCGTGCCGCGGCACGTGAGGATGTACTGGGCGGAAGAGCTGGCGAACGTTGCGCGCCCAGGATGGGTCACTGACGCGCTAAAGCGGCACTTCTGCACGCCTCCGGCCTACGAGGGCCCATTGCCGAACGCGGTAGGCGCGGAAGAGGCAGTTCTGCGCCAGGAGATTGGCGCGCATGTGCGTGAACTGACGGAGTGGGACGAGGAGGCGCGCATCCTGGTCGCGAAGCTGACCAAGGAGAAGCTGTTGGATGCGTTTGAGTCGGAGGATTCGGGTGACCCGCCGGGACTGAGGTTGTGGTGGGAGTATCTCGAATGTGTGAACTGGGATGAGAAGTTCTATGATATGATGGTCAAAGAGCAGCGGAAGTGGGCGGCGAAGGAGGGACGCTGGGCCGTCTGATGATCTAATCTTCAGGATACATGGCCATATTGGATGGCATTTCTGCAGCCGGCATTCCTTACTCACCAACACTAATCACCAATTAGGTCTGGCATCCATCAAAGCTACAACCACTAGCAATCGGCATCTCAGGCTGCATTTTCTTCCTTCATACTGCAGCGTCACAACATCTTAAAGCATCCCCCACGACTTCTTCGAACTCGACATCAACTAACCAGGCTTCGGACATTGGGCATTGGACCCAAAGATCAATGTTGCGGTCTTTTCATATTTCATTTTCTTTTTTCCATCCATCTTTGCTGGCTACTTGCTTTTTTCACTGGGGATTTTATCTTCTGATGGTTTGGCGGACGGACTGGGCATTGAAAGCTTGCTCGAGCTCCAGGCTCTGGCATTGCATGACGATTTAACGATGGGTAGGGGTATATAAAAGTAATGATTGCTTTTTTGAAGATCATAATGCTGTTGCAGTGTTCAATTCTGAGTGATATTGCGGGGGTCGACGGAAGACGTGACGCGGCGGCGGTGGAAGGCCGATGCCGAGGCCGAGCCCAACTCCATGCGACGAACCCTCCTTCACCGAGAGAAGAGAAGAGTAAACAAACAACAAAAATATGCCCGATTCCCTCGCTTTATTGACCCTTCTCGCTGCTCTGCGTGATCGGCGCATCCCTCTAACCCGCGACGACGTTCAATGGGCTTTTGACTCGGTCAAAACACATGACGAAGCCGTTGGCTGGGTGCAGGAATACCTGCAACCCAACACCCTGCTGACCAGCGAGGAGCTGCAACTGTGAGCTCCGTCTGCTTTTGCAAAAAGTGCTTTACTCACCTACGCCAGGTATCAGACGTTGCGCCCCAATGGCCCCAGTCTGCGCGATCTCAAGGACCCGTCGGAAACAGAGCCCATCCACGACCATGAGCTGCAGGCCGCCATTGACGCTCTCGAAGCCTCCACCGCTGCCATTGACCAGCAGGCCAAGGCACTCGAAGTGCAGAAGGATGCTCTGCTGGCGCTGAAAGCACAGCACGTCGAGCCTGACTCCGCTCTCCAGCGCAGGCACGACGAGCGTCACCGCAAGACCGCCCAGGAAAAGGCCCAGCTCGACTTTGCCGTCGAGGGCCTCTCAGACGCCATCACCGAGCGCGTCACGGCTGCCCAGAAACAGACCAAAGCGACAGCGACGACGCTCGTCGCCACTGCCAACGACCGCCTGGCTTCCGATGACCGCATGCTGGCCGCTCTGGCCAAGCTGGCGCCGAAGCTCGAGGCGTCGGGCTCTGAGCAGAAGAATGCCGCGGTCGTCGACGGCTGGTGCGTCTCGCTCGTGGCCTTGCGCGCCGCCGAGGTGCAGACCCACGTCGACGCGGTGTTCTGGGAGAGCCTGACCGGGTTCTCGCCCGCCGACGCGCCAGAAAGGCCCGAGGAAGAGGCGCTCGCGGAAAAGGACGCCCTCAAGGAAGAGCTCGAGACGCTGCACGCGGAGATTTCGTCCGTCGCGCAGATGGGCATCGAGCAGGAGCACCGCCAGCCCATCCTGCTCCTGCGCGAGCAATCGCAAACCCAGCAGAAACGGCTCCAGAGCCGATGGCTCGACTACGTGAGTCGTCCTCCCTAACGAACCCACGCTCTCATCTCAACTACCCGTAACCTAACTAACACGAACCCTCGCCACAGATCCTCTCAACTCTCGAGCACCTAACCCTCCGCCTCTCCCACCTCAGCACCCACGCCCACGACACGCACGCCCACCAATTCGCCCTCCAAGAAAGCGCCGCCCTCTTCAGCACTCTCCGCCCACTCCCCCCTCCCCCACGCCCGACTTCCTCGCGCGGCGGCCTCGGCCCCTCGGCGCAGCAACCCCCCGCGCACCTCACGCCCGCGACGACGCACCTGCTCCGCCGCCTCGACCTCGATCTCAGCAGCATCCTGCACCCAGCGCCACGCCCACTGACGCGGGCCGCCGCATCGCGGGCTCTGGCGACCGGGTCACAGGACCGCGCGGCCCGGCTGCGGGACCACCTCGCCGCGGCGCAGGGCGCGACGACGCAGGCCGTGGCCGGGGCAGTGGCCGCGGGGGGCGCCGAAGTCGCCGCGCTGCTGCGCGCGCTGTACGGCGCTTCGCGGTTTGGCGAGGTGCGGCTGTGCGGGAAGGAGGTCGAGGGCCGGTTGGAGGCGCTGGAGCGGGGAATTGGTAATGTGAGTGCTTGTTTGGGGCCGTTGGGGGCGTTGATGCAGGTCGTAAGGGATGAGAGGGGGGTGAGGTTCGTGAGGGGGTGGGGGGGCGATGACGAGGGCGAGGAGGAGCTGTAGGTGGTGGTGAAGGGTCTTTTGCGCGGAATAGTAAATAATTAGGGGAGGGGGTTGAGTTGATGATGATGGATGATGGCGCCGTATGAGGTACATAGCACAGCGCAGGAATGCGCTCTCCGCGTGCCGAAAACAAGCAAAGTTCAAAGTCTAAAACACACATAAACCCACCCACCCACATTAGGTACATAGATAGATAAACATACACACATCAATCACATACCACCGTAAACAAGCCACCTGGCCTCCATCAGACAGTCCAGTCATCAAAAGTCAGTTTATTCGAATTACCCACATCTACGCATCCATTATCATCGTCGTCATCATCATCATCAGCAACCCCCATCACCCCCCCGTCGTTCAGCGCAACCACCCCCTACCGCCCCCTATCGTCGCCGGCATCGTTGCCATTGCCCCAACTGCTGTGCCGGACAGTAGTGCCGCGCGGCCGGCAGCCACTCCTCGCCTCGCATCCGCAACCCATCGCATCGCAGCGTCGTCAAGCAGGCAAACCCAGTGGTATCGTATCGTTCTCAATCAATCAAATCAAGTCAATCAATCAACCATGGCCGAACCGAACCAAATCAAAGACAGGAAAAGATGAGGAAATGCCTGCGAGGAAAGAGGAAAAGAGAAGAAAAAGGCCAAACTAGTAGAGTTCTGATGTTGCTGGGTAGGAAAAGAAAAGGCAAAAGTAAAAGGAAAACGAAAAGAGCAGCAATGCAATGCAACGCAATGCAGCGGCAGCAGCCGCGACGAAAGAGGCCCAAACTACGCTGAAGTCCACAGGCCCGTGGCCGCGTTTGTTCGTTGCTATTGCTATCGATCGCCGGGCCGTCCCCAATGATGACAAAGATGACGTTCCCCGCCCGCCCGGCTACCTCTGCCCGCTGCAGCTGCAGCTGCAACTGCTTCGGATCGATCAAGCAGCAGCGCGCCAAGCCAGGTCGCCATCCGCATAGAAAAAAGGAAATTCGTGCGAGTTTTCGTTCCGTTCCGTTCCGTTCCGGCCCGGTGCGTCCCAGGTTCTTTTTTAGTCGAGATCGTCGGATTGTGTGTGTTGTGTATCCATGTGCGTAAGTATGTGTGTAATGGGCGCGCCGAGAAGAGAGGAGCCGGATGAAGAAGAAAGAAGGGGAAATAGTTAAGAGATGATTAGGCGGCCGTTTTTGGTTTCGCGCTTTCGAGGCCTGAAAAACCGGAAATTGGGGGAATCTTGGTTGGTTGTATGCGGAAAAGAAAAGGCCTTGGAAAATCCGAAGAAGTCGAAAATTTGGAGATGGAGGCCGTCGCAACAGTTGAGTGTTTGCTTGGTTGTGGTTTTTGTGTGGTGGTGTTTGGTAATCGTGGTATGTGAACCTTTTCTGTTGTTGTTGTTGTTGTTGTTGTTGTTGTTTGTCGTCGCTAGAGCAAAGAGGAAAGCAAAGCAGAGCAAAGCCAAAAAAGCAAAACGCAGACGCACACATCAAGGCCACGCGTGGAGAGCGATGGACGCGATGCAGCAGCAGCAGTAGCAGCAGCCAAAAGGCAAGAAGCGCATAACTGGCCAGAACGGAGAGCCAGACGCAGGAAGCAATGCAGAAGCTGAAAAGCGCAAAAAAATCGCACCGAAGCCGCAATGACGAGGAGGAAGGAAGAAGAGGATCGAGAAGGAAGGGATGTGTAGACACACACACACACACACCAATGTCTCCTACTCACTCGTCCTCAGTCTTGATATCGGGCACCTCGCCAATCGTCTCCTGCACCAGATGCCTCGCCTCGATGTCCTCGCAGCTGTCGACCCAAACATCGAGCAAGCTGCGCGACGACCGAGCCGAGGGGCCGGCCACGCTGCTCTCACCCTCGCCGCTGATACCGCTGATGCTGAGGCGCGCTCCGGAAAGCGCGCGCTTCGAATCGCGCACCCGCTCGTCCACGCTCGCGATGAGTCAGTCCATCAGATCATCTCGTGATCTGTAAAGCCGTGTGTTAACACAACGTGGTCCCGAATGCTGACAGAGAAGAGTTAAAAAGAAAAAAGAGAGATGGTGCTGTTGCCGCGTGCGGGCGTAGCGTGCGCACGGTGTCGTCGCGCAGGGTATCGCGAGTCGTTGCCTCCTCTCTTCTCCCAATGCGGGCCACCGCCGCTGCCGCCGCCGACGCGCTGTTTTGGCTTCGTGGTGGTGGTGGTGGTGGTGGTGGTGGTGGTGGTCGAAGAGAAGTTGATAGAGTGGCTTACGTGTACCTGGGCGGACTGCCGCCGGCGGGGGCGGGGGCGCCAGCGCCGCCGCCGTTCACCAGTTTACGCTCCATCAGATCCAGAGTCGCAGGGAAGTAGGGGTCGATGCCGTAGTTCCGCAGGTACGCGGCCGTCTTCTCGATGCGCTTAATCTCGCGTTGCACATGCCACTCTTCGCGCTCCTCGAAACGTCGCCGCACCACCTCCACCATGGCCATGTCTAGCCGTCCGTAGAAGTCACGTCGCGCGGCGATGTCCTCCTCGTCGCCGGCATCCAGCCCGCCGTGGCTGTTTAGGTTGCCGCCGAGCTTGAGGATCAGGTCGAACGCGAAACGCGGGCCTGCTGGCAGGGCGGCCAGCCGCGCGATGTCCGGCAGGAACTTGGCCATGGCGCTGGCAAAGTGTGAGGCGCTGATGCTGTCGTTCAGATCGTCTTGCAGCCGGTGCAGGTCGAAGTTGACGATGGTGATCTTGCGGTCAAGCTGCGCGTTGAGAGTTTGCGCAGCCGTGGGGTCGGAGCTGTCCATGTGCTTTGCGATGCTGGGAGGAACGTCTGAGAAGCAGTTAGCAATGGGATTGATACCAACCCAGGTCGGGTCGGTGAGAAGATTGAGGGAGCGAGCTTACCAGGCCGGAGTCCTCTCTTGTCAATCCACGAATGCACCTCGGCACGCTGCTGCTCCAAACTCTCGATCCAGGCATTCAGCTCCACGATTTGGCTCTCCAGGTGATCGATCTTCTCCATGTAGGGCCGGACAGCTTCGTTGAATGCTCTGGTCAAGAGGTCCACACCACCGCCGCCCATTCCCATGCCCATGCCGCCCATGCCGCCCATGCCACCACCCATGCCGGCGCCGGCGTCGCCCATGCCGCTGTGCATTTCCATTGGCGGCATGGCGTTGTGGCCTCCGCCCGTCATGGGGCGTGGCCCGACGGCATAAGTTTCCTGGGGGGCGGTTTGGCGCGAATACATGGCGGGATCCTTTTCGACGGTGACAGTGACGGGCTCGTTGTGGGTGTTGATGTGAGGGGCGGAGTCGTGGCGCGACGAGGGCGGGCGGTCGTACTTTGCGTCGGCAGCCGCGTAGGATTTGGCAGAGGGGGAGTCGGCGGAGTCGTCAAGGTAGCTGTTGGCGCGACTGCGACGCTTGAAGAACATTCTGGAGGGGAAAGCAAGAGGGAGCGGAGCAATGCGCGAGGGAGGAGCGTGCGGCTTTATGACGCGGGAGCCGGGGCTGGCAGTTACCTTAGCGGTTAGTGTGCCGGAGGGGAGGTTGGTAGAAGTGAGTCGGGTAGGAAATTTGCGATGGCTGTTGGGGGTTAATACGGGCAACGGGTGGCTGGGCTGAGGCAGCAAGCGCAGTAATTGGGCAACACGGACAGAGAAAAGAGAGTGAAGTGAGGGCGAGAAGTGAAGAAGCAGGTCGGGCAGCACGACAATGAGTTAAAGTTCGCACTCCATCTGTTCTGCGCACCCGGATGAGCGACGCAATGACGGGGCACTCGAGCCGTCGTCGGGACTGGGCACCTCGTCCTCCCGCACTCGACCCACGCTTGCTGGTGCCGCCGCAGGAGCCACTCCCGTCCAGCCACTCGACTTGTTTTTGAAACATTGTCACCTTGTGTTGCCTGCACCATGCTGCTTTCTCTCGCGCCTTGCCGCCTGCCTGCTTCCACGCGCCGCTACATATATCTCCATGCGACGCCCGCCGTGTCGCCAGCCGCCCAATGTCCGTGTCCACCTGTCTCGCTGACCTGTCAAGTCTCCATCATAGGGGTGCGCCGAGCGACCTCTGACCGGAAGACATGCACGTCCTCCTTATAGCCATGACCACTACCCCTTTCCCTTCTCCGCACAATCCCTCCCACCGCCTACAGATTCAAATTCTCCGCCCTCTTCGTCTTCCGCCGACCGTGGTACACGCAGATTCCCTTCCCCCCACTTTTGTGCTTCGGGCTGAGCGGGCACAACGGGCTGCCCGGGAGGTGCTCTGGGACGTCCCACTCAAAGTCAACGTCGCCACCGCCTGTGTCGTCCTGCAGAATCTGGTCCATGCGGGTGCGGAACCAATCGCGCTCCCGCAGCACTGGAGCCGCTGGCGCCATCGACGGTATGATCCTGTCATCGGCTTTGTTCACCGTCAGACTGCGAGTTATGTGATCCTGCGACATGAGGATTGCATCGCTGTCCCAATGACCACTGCTGCTATCCTTGAACTTGCGTCTACCGGTGCCATTCGTAGTAACTGCTGCCACGTTAGACATTTCCAACAGATTCCGGGAATTCTATTATCTCACCCTTTGGCGATTCCTCTGGGCTTCCAAGAGGCGACGACCTATTGGCGCTTGGTGACCTAAAGTCCGAGCTCCGCTTCAGCGGTGACCTTTCTGGCGCCTGCCGCTGATCTTTCTGCAATCGCCGCTTGTCGTTGCCCTCCTGGAAATAGTCGTCGCGATCACGATTCACAGGTGTGCGTGCTGGTGGGGTGTGCAGTGGTGACCGTCCGCCCATTGCCGTTCCAATATAGTCCGGGTTGCGATGATCCGGTGTTTCCTGGACAGGGGACTTCGCAGTGAAATAAGAGTCTCCCCGCTGCAGAGAGGTCGCAGGAACACTGGCAACGGTGGGTTTGAGCGTCAAAGCATCGCTAGATGGGGTAGCATTGCTTGGATCATGGCGGGCGCGGCGTCGGCGGTGCAAACTTGAAGAAAAGGGCGATACTAAAACCCGAGTTATCAGCAATCAGGCCCTCCAGTTGAAGATTATCGACCATAAAGGCTGACCGGCGGCATACATGGAGTCATTGGATGCATCGGGCTTATCGCGGGCATCTCGGGGGTTTGAATGACCTGTCGAATGCTTTGAGCATCGCTGGCGCTCAACGGTCCTGGCCAAAGCCATCTTTTGAAAGAGTGCTTGATGTGCGCTCCCGGAGTCCTAGGAGGCGAAATCGGCGGCGTTGGCGGCATTCCGGTGTCAATTACTGGTGGAGTGCCGCTCACTGGAAGGTTATGCACATTCGGCTTGGAAAAGTGCAAGACATTGCTGTTGCTAGACACCCAGCGCCCAAAACCAGGCCGGGGGATCTTTTTTGCAAGAGGTGGGTCGTTGCCGCCAACGCTGCTTTCTCTTGAAAGATGGGGTATTCTTTCCTTCGATTGCTCATTCTTGGAATCATCTGTTGGTGTCGGTGTGTTTGGGCTAGACTGGAAACTCTCACTTTTTGAATTCTCTCCGTTAACAGGGACAGCCGGTTTATGATGAATGACAGACGACTTCTCCGATGGTGCTTCGGGTGTATGGCGTTCTGAACTCGATTTTCTGGAGAGCTTTCCCAGCCTAAGCCGTGGTGTTTTCCGAGGAGAAGGAGCTTTCGGTGGCTGTACTGGAGCCTGCGGTTCGGGAGATTCTTTACCATCCTCTTTCTCTGGTTCCTCGTAGGTTTGCCTTTTTCTGACCAGACTCGGCAAGCTTTTTCGTTTCTCCTTACTGAAGAATTTCTCCGCTAAGTCGTTCATACTGGTATTCAACAGTCTCATGTCTGGTCCTCCTCTTTTCACTTTTTGAGCGATACTACTTATGGACGAGCCACCAGCTGTGCGTTGGGAGGAAATGGAGTCAAAACTGGAACTTTGTCTGTACAGGCCTGGTTTGCCAGAAGATCCTATGGATACAAGCGAACTCTTTCGCGTGTCTGTAGTTGAACGTCGGAGTATGCCAGGGTTAACGTCAGAAGTGGGGGTTTTATCTTTCTGGAAAGGATGAAACTGTGGATAACTTGTTTGGCAGTTTCTGTAATTTCCCCCTCGTTCAGGAGACGAGTGGTCGCTCGAGCCTTCTTTGGGTCCATCCAGCTGCGAGGGGCATCCAACATGCATTGATCGAAACTCCATTATCGGGTTTGAGCGAGTGGTTTTTATTATAGGCTGTCGGTCGTGTGATCTCTGCGGTGACGCGACTGTCGGTCGTGATGGTGATGGTGATGGTGATGGTGGTGCTGGCCATGACATTGATCTGAATATGACGTATCCTGGAGCTTTTTGCGACTGTTGTGGCGGATGCGAGCAGAGGCCAGGCCAAGCGAAACAACGTACATCAAAAAGAGGAGTGGGTTGGACATAGGAATAGTGAGAGGAGAGAGGAGAGAGTTGTAGGAAGAAGGGGAGCCGGACTACACAAGGCCGATGGTATTAATGTCAGAGAAGAAAGATGTTTTTGGAAACAGTGTTGCAAGAATGTAGCTTGTACTTCACCGTAGCTGAAGCTCCGTCGATGGAGTGAGGAAGGAGGGTGCTGGGTCAAGCAGTCCATGCCAAGCGAACCTCATCCGGAATACGAAGGAAGTCGCATCTGACGCTATACGGAATATAAGCCAAGGAGGGACGTCAAAACACGAACCAATGAAATGCAGCACGGAATGGTTATCCACTGGCTTGGATAGATAGCTGCATTCACTAACAATATCCATCACTCGTTTAGTATAAACGATCTTCGCCCCATAAATTCCACGGCTGTCAAAGAAACAGCCGACTAAAATACTGGGTATATTATACTACCTCGTGCGTGGTGTAACAATTAGGTACCGTTACCCACAAAATCCCCGGCTAAGCTTGTACCTACCTCTGAACAATTCTGAGGCAGGGAATACGATATGGCGAGCTGAAAGCACCAACCTTTACCAACCCGAACCAATGAAGAGCGTCTAGTATAGATACATGTTTTCCAACCTCTATAGACTGTCAAAGAATTACCGTGTTAGCTCTTTCCAACCAAACCCAAATTCACTTACCGGTCACCGAGGTAACCAGAGCATCCGAAAACCCGAAAGCAAAGGGTCTAGACCGGGCCGATGTATTATCGAAACCCAGGTGATCCAATAAGAATGCTTGAATATAAAGTATATTGCCGGATTCGGCATGTAAACAAGTTTGCTACGTTGGAAGTTGAAGAGGATTACTGTAAAGGGTATGTATGTGACGTCAATAACGTCCGTCATCGTTGAGCGAGATTCATCATCTAGCGAGATACTCTAGGGAAGGATACAAACAATCCCTAAGGAATACTCCCTGCCTAGCTACATACCTGGGTCCTGGACATAAGTAAAGGCGTATACATATGTACAAACATCTTAACCGGATTTCGTTTGCTCTCCATACATGCATCGTTATCTCGTTTGACGGTGACGGACGTTAATGCAGGCAGTCACTATGAACTTTACTCAAGCATTTCGCTTCTGATCTGCAGCCAATGTGTCTCAACATTGGATGGATACTTACTATTTTCACTAGCGCTAAGTAGCAAATGCATCTCTCTCGGCATTGCTGGTGGTATCAAAATAGCCAAGCAATGCTCAGCGCCATATCGCTGCTGCTTTCGCATAAGCCGCAGAATTCCAAAACATATGGAATGGAGTTCCTCGATAGCAGCGGAGGAGACCTTTCCAGCTGGTCTACCCACAACCGGTCTACCGCATACGCTTCTCAAAGCCTGTTGGGCGAGGCACTCCGCAGGTTATTGTCGATGCTCGAACCCGGGTTATGTTGAGAACGGCAAATTCTCTGGGCTTCGGGTAATGAATCGACATCTGCATGACCCCGAATGGCCTCAGCAAAGCCCGGAAATGCCAAACAGCTTGATTGCTCATCTACCACCAACGAGCACCGAACAGCCTAAAGCCCTTTTTGGTCGCCCCGGGTCGGGCGTCGGCATTCTCAAGGTAGATGCGGCTGTGACCTAGAAGGTTCTTAGCATCACGGCTGCCTATAGAATTGCTAAGTCGTACATACCTTTAATGTCGACGCTTAGAGTCTGATAGTCGTATTCGCGCTCGCTAGGACGCCTGATCATGTGCAGGTTGACAGTGCCTTTGTTCAGCGGACCATCCACATAGAAGTGGACATACAGATGCTCATTTCCAACGCGATCCTTTACTTCCCTCGACGAAATGGGCCGGTTTCTCGCCCAGCGATTGTTCGTGGGTTCTCCATACGCCTTGATCTTCTTTGGGTCACCGAGCAGCTCCACGCACCTCTCGTCTTGCTTAACTCTGCTCACAGCCCTGGAAAACTGGTTGGTCGCACCCTCGGGCGAGAAAACTTCGTGGTAGAGGAAATAGGTGACGCCGCCCTGCGCGTGGTCAGCGTCGCGCAGTCGGCCGGAAGACGGATGGGCAGCGTACGGTCGCGATAATACCGGCGGCAACGAGAAGAAAGTTGAAGGACTGCTCGGTTGATCTAACTGCCTTTTCTCCGGTGCTCAAGTCGGTCCAGCGCGGTGGCCCGTCGTTGGCCAAGGTGACTTGGCGCTTGCTAGAGCTTTTGGGACCATTGCCCACGCCGCTCTGAGTCGCGTACGGGCGACCCGCCGACAGCGACAGCTGGAACCGCGCGCTGGGCAGGCGCTGGAGTAGCGCTCGGGTGAGAGAAGCTCTGGCGAATCGCGGGAGGATCGTCATGGCTGCGCGTGGGCGGAGTTGAAGCTTGAGAGTGATGCGCGCAAAGCTCCCCGCAAGCTTCTGGCGCGCTACCCGTCTCAGCCACCGTCGACGCCACACGCTTGACGTTCGACGCTTTGCCGGACACGCAACCCTCCACCATCTCACTCCGTCCTGTACATACCCATATTGCGACACGGGCGCGCGCCGCTCTCACACCAGTCATCATGCCCGAACACCCTTGGAAGAAGTACTCGTACCTGGGCGACCTGCTCATGATCACCGCCGCAGTAAGTCACCCGATATGGCCGTATCGCGCCCTGCGGATTTGTGCTGATCGCGCGCGCAGCCTGTTTTGATGTATTTTGTGGTCCGCAACCTCCTCACCAGATTAGATCCCGACGCCGCCCAGAAGGAGGAAGCGCGCCAGAAGTCTGTCGCCGCGAAGAAGAAGCTGAGCGGCATATTAGCCAGGCAAGAGGACGAGGACGAGGATGATGAGCAGAACAGCATCAGGCAAAGGCTACACCGGGAAGAGCTCGTGCTTACCCCATACGAGCAGACGATCGCTATGGAGGTCGTCGCGCCAGAAGAGATACCCATCACGTTTGAGGGCAAGTCCCAACCGTCTGACGCCCAAGCCAGTATGCCCAACTAACAGTTCCGTCCCAGACATCGGTGGCCTCGACGATATAATCGAAGAACTTAAGGAATCCGTTATCTACCCGCTTACGCTACCCCACCTCTACGCCCACTCCTCGTCGCTACTGTCCGCGCCTTCTGGTGTGCTACTCTACGGTCCCCCAGGCTGCGGTAAGACAATGTTGGCCAAGGCGCTCGCGCACGAAAGCGGCGCCTGCTTCATAAACCTCCACATATCCACCTTGACCGAGAAGTGGTACGGCGACTCGAACAAGCTCGTCAACGCTGTCTTCTCGCTCGCGCGCAAACTGCAACCGGCTATTGTCTTTATCGACGAGATCGACGCAGTGTTGGGCCAGCGGCGCAGCGGCGAGCACGAAGCCAGTGGCATGGTCAAGGCCGAGTTCATGACGCACTGGGACGGGCTGGCCTCTATCAACTCCAGCGGCGAACCGCAGCGCATCTGCATCCTCGGCGCCACGAACCGCATCCAGGACATTGACGAGGCCATCCTGCGCCGCATGCCCAAGAAATTCCCTGTGTCTCTGCCCTCAGCGCACCAGCGCCGCGGCATCTTTAAGCTCATTCTGCGCGACACCAAGATCGACCGCGTCAACTTCGACCTCGATTACCTCGTCCGTGTCTCGGCCGGCATGAGCGGCTCCGACATCAAGGAGGCGTGCCGAGATGCGGCCATGTGTCCTGTGCGCGAGTACATCAAGGAGAGGAAGAGTCGGGGCGACTTGCTGAAGGGCGTGAACCCGGATGAGGTGCGGGGGCTAAGGACAGGAGACTTTATGGGCCGCAAGGGCACGATACACACGATGAGGGACCCGGAGAAGCTGCCGGAGACGGAGAGCATCGACGGGGATGACGAACCCGTCTCGACAGAAACAAGCAGCCCAGCTGATGAGGAATACGTGGAGCCGGTGCGATGAGCAGAGGAGCCTCTCCGATGATTTCATGCCGCGTATGCATACCAAAGCGCTTGCTTGAACGAAAAAGTGTCGCGAGTCCGAATGTACAGAGACGCATTCAGGCAGGAGTTCGGCGCAATAAGGAAGAAGGGCTAGGCCTCGCACGTTGCGAGCGCGCTATGGTGCTCGATTATGATCTGTCTCCGGGGGGCTAGACGAGAGGTCCGTCGTGCCTCCTCATATGAAGTAGAATCATGCCATGTCAGTTACATTACATACGAATCCAATGCTAAAATTCCCAGTCCGGCGACTGGCTGCACCGAATCAATCATGTGGCGTTCTTATCCTATATTGTGGCTTGCCCGTATGCACTATGCAATTTGGTCCGTCCGTTCGAGAAGTAACCGGCGCGCAGGACCGGTACCTAGCCTCTGGAGACGCTACCATAGCACCGCATTGAAAGACCCCTCCCCAAGCTGCGCATCGAACCAGAACGGGCTGTTGTCGTCTAGCCGAGAGAACTGCCGAAGGCGATGGTGATGGAGATTATGGAGATAATAGTGACGACGACGACGACTACAACAACAGTGACGAACAGCATTGATGTTCGAGCAACAATACTCCTGCTCGAGAAGGTAGGTAGGTGCTCGAGTATGTAGTCTCGAGTCTCGACCAGACCCCGCGGCTCCCCACATTGGCGCGACGGCCCCAGCCACCCCAGCGCCAGCGCCAACGCCAGACTCAGCCTTACAGCGGCGCCACCGGCCGCCGAATAATACCCGCCGTACTACAACAACAGCAGCAGCAGCAGCAGCAGCACGCAGCAAAACAATACATAGATAGTGACTCGGCAGGCGGCACGAGACTCGGCCGAGCAGAGCGGCTGTACATGTGTACGTACATAGCAGTGACACTGCTCCCAAAGGGCCGCCGCGCTCCCGCGTTCCCGACTGCCTGCGGGATAAGCTTTCAGCCAGCGGGCGGCGCGATGTACGTACATAGAGCCCTGGTATGAAGGGATCGAGGGCTGGAGAGGCCGCGAGACGGATACGAGTGCGCGCGCGCGCGCTGCGCAGGCGTCGTGTGCAGTCTGTGGGCGCGGTGGTTGTTGGGTCGGGCGGTGTGCGGGACCTACCTTTTTGGTCAGCGTGGTGGAGGGCTCTGCTGGGGTGGGCCGGTCTGCTGCTGCTGGTGCGTGGTGCATGCGTGCATGCGCGCATGCCTGCTTTTCTGCATCGTGCAGGCATGGACTGGGTGGCTGCTGCATGAGGGGTTTAGTGGTCAGCCATACATATGCTGCTGGAGTGGGGTAAGACGACCTATTGAGCCAAGGCGGTTCGGAAAGCCGTGGCGGACCACGTAGACGGCATCCATTGATGTTCTTGCAGATGCGGGGAAACGCGTATGGCGGGATTTGTTTGCAGGATGAGTGAATGCTCGGAGATTGCAGTCTGAGGCAGCCCTATGGAAAAGCTGCTTCCATGTGCCTTGATACTTGCCGGGTAGATTTGACTGTACCCG
Organism: Aplosporella prunicola CBS 121167; assembly: GCF_010093885.1. Lineage (NCBI taxonomy): Eukaryota > Fungi > Ascomycota > Dothideomycetes > Botryosphaeriales > Aplosporellaceae > Aplosporella > Aplosporella prunicola. The sequence goes on from NW_022983542.1 coordinate 692,057, forward strand.
TGTAATCTTCCACTACGCATGGGCGACGTTGGGCTAGAACTCGACGACCAGCGCAATACTAGACACTGTCACCGACTTGCCTTCACCGGCGGATATCTTTTGATGCCCAATGAGATGCTCAATTTGCCGAGACTTCCCGGGATACTCGCATGCTCGCATCTGCTGTACTCTTGGAAGTTGTGCATATAAACATCTATGAGATTGGCGAGCAGGTAACACAGGACAGAGCCTTCAACAAAAGTCGATCCCAAAACCCTATCAGACTTAAGAGTATGAGTGAGCCTGTTACCAATCGACCGCAGTGGCCTTCAGTCGTTGTCTCGGCAGTGTCAAGACACTGCTAGACGAGGTCAGAGCGGCTCTGTTCTGAAACGTAGATTAGCGAGGACCATGCTATGGTTGAATCTCGAACTATGTCACTCGTCAATCAACCCATACAATGTCGTAGGAGTCGAGATTGGCCTCAAAAATGATTCAAACTTGCTGGCTCAGTAAGCGCGGTCAGTCGACACTCAACGTTCACCTTTTGCTGGCGATGATGACTTGCGAGTTGCAAAGGCTTGAGGAGAGGAAACGACATCATATAGAGAAACACTGAATGACGGAAAAACAACACATTGATACCAACGAGAAGGAACAAAGCTTACTGCTCCACAAAGGCTTGAATCCGCCACAAAATTCCATTTGTCGTCGAGATTCTGTGTGGAGAAGCAGTGAGATGCTTAGATGTCCGTGATGAACCCTTGAATCTACCGAGTATTGGCTTGGGTGACGATCCCGGATGCCTTGCGATCCGCAGAAATTGTCAATAACTGACTGCAAGTTAAGTTCTTACTTTTCGGGAACGATGCGAATCAACGCACATCGATGCCGGATCCCATTAACGCATGAGAGATATACCTATTCAACACCAACTGTGGAACGAGGCGGTGTCAACCGCCAGGGCGGAGAGAACACCGCAACAAGAGATGCTAAGAATAGTCGAGAAGAGCGAACCCTTGACTAACGGTCTTGATACCCTGACTAAGAAGGAGGCTTAAGGTTCCCAGCTGGGATCGAACGATGTTCCCCCTCGGCATCCGCTTGAGGAGATCCGGAGGGAAGACATGGACACCAACTGTCCTGACCGTGGGGACGCGCTTCGTGTCTGAGGCTATTCGCCGCTGGCTGCGTAATTCCCTGGCGAGAGGCGCAGCTGCTGGCGAAGGCGCGAACTACCTAACGAGCTTTGGGAAGTTGATAGACCGCTCTGTTCTGGGCTCAGACGTGGTCCTGACGGCCGCGCCCGCCCTTTGCTACGCTCGGTCTCCCTGGTAGATTGTGCACCGGAGGGCACTCGTCGATAGTTTACCAATGCGTATCTCCACAGGAGAAGAGTGCTATCGCGAGCCTCAGCCTCCTCCACGGCGAAGCGCTGTTTTATCTGAGAAGGATGGGGGCCAGAAATAGAGGCGGTATATCAAATACTTTCGAGCACCAAGCCTGAAGCGCCGTGATGAAACGCGCGAGAAAACGACGGCGGCGAGCTGGATAGGAAGATAGATGACCCTGAAACGCGTGACACGGAGGTGGTTACTCGGAACGGGTGCCGGGGGAGTCAGGAAAAGCGGCTTCTCGACCGAGTCGCCGTCTGGATTGGGTTTGGAAGGGCTTGGTATGAAAGTTTTCTCCCCGAAATCTCGGCAGATGAATAAGTCATGGCATTATTATGGTTGTGACGGTAACGGAGTTTTTCAAGCTCTCTCCTGAACCCTTAGGCGCCCACCCCCGACCAGGGCGGGGCTGGAGTCTGGACTGGGCATTGGCGGCGGGTGGGGACGATATAGTAAACGGTGGTTAAGAACGGTGGTGGTGTTTGTAACTTTCTTTCGTGAAGGTCAGAGGACGCGCGGCGGGCAGGCGCAAGGATACAATAGAGGATGGCCAGGGTGTGCTCACAGGACGACGAAAGTGGTACGGGCAAGCGTGTGGTGGCTGGAGCGGTATCCATGAGGCTAACCACGTAAGACGGGGAAACGGCTGATGGGCAGCTTTGGGCGGAGATGAATGTGCGACACTGGCTGGACGGGTCCTATCGCAGGTGCAGATGACGAAGGCGCTGCTGCCAGCAAAGGGTCGATATTAACAGAAGGCCGTGAGCGTGATCTGAGACGCTACGCCAGGACCATCTCATTTCGCCCTGGTCAGCTAAGCAGGGCGCTAGCGGCATGAGGACAGTCGCATGCAAGGTTTGTGTGAGAGGGCGTGTGTGTGCTGCACTGCAATAATCCCACGGCGCCCAAATCTCAGCGTGTGAGCGATCGCCCATTCCTTCGCCGCGATAACTTGAGAGCTTTGGTCGTAGCGGCAGTCCCCCTCTCTCTCCAGTCTCCACCCGCCGTCGAGCTGGTCTGCCCTATTTTCAGCTGCACGCGGCACGGGCACTTGTGCACGTTTTATGCGCCGTCGGCTTCGCTCCGTCGCTGTCTTCCCTGTTGCCAACCGGGGGTCAGTTCGCTTTCAACTGGCCGGCGCCTTCCCTCCCCAATCTCACGCCTCCTCGCGCTCGCAACCTCGCCTTCTCCACTCCCTTCCCCATCCATCCCGACAATCCTCGACCGGACTTCGCCCTGAAGCTCTGCTTCCAGTGTGCCCACGCCGCCGTCGCTGTGCTTTCTCAACTCCGAGAGGGCTCGTCCTCCACGCTCCTTCGCCGTCTGCCGATTGATTGATTCCCCGCGAATCACCACCGCTCGTTTTCGCTCCGTGCAATTCATTGCCTTCGTATCCCAAGGACGACTGCTCTCTCTCCCCGGCCCGCTTTCCGCCCGCCCGTCCGCCCGCTGCCCCCGCCGACTTTGCGCCCTTCGCACTGCCTACAAAGGGATTGCGTAGCATCGTCGACGTGCGCCGCCGCTATATTTGGGTCTTGTGAAGAGCTGGGTTTTTGGAATTTGCGTCCGCCATTCTTTGTCGGGAGGTTTCGACCGCGTGGGCTCCGCCAGCCATTTTAATCTTTTGAACGCCATTTCTCGCGCTGCGCCATTGTTGTGGAGTCGACGAGACAAAGACGAAATTGTTAAAGAATTGGACAACACTTTTGTTTTTGCGCAAAGGTCGCGCGTCTGAGCTCTGAGGGACTTGCGCAAACCGAGCCACTCCTCGATCAATCATCGTATCTCCTGGTATCCGCAGGATGGTATCGTGCGTCTTCTAGAGATCTCTCGCCAATCTCAAACTTGTCTTTGTGCTGTTGATTCTGCGACTGCGACTGCGTTGCCAGTTCGGTAAGTCATCCCTTGTAACATTGGGGGGCTGGACGCGTGGCGGGACCACTGGCGAATTCCCCCGACTGCACGGCTCCTGCGACGCATTAACGACCCTTACTGATCTCATACATCTAGAAGACACTCTTTTCCTTGATTCGTCAAGTACACTCGTTTTTCAGCTTCTGACAGTAGTCTGTCCCTCGGCCTGCGTTTCACGGTCGTCTCTGACTCTGTCCGCAGTACAAGCGATCATCATCGCATCTTCCATCAGACAGAACCTGAAAAGTCCTGCTTGTTGGAATTAATTCATCATGAGAACCTCTACGGTAACATGGGCCGCCTGCATGGCCCTCCTCTCTATGCAGGGCGCGACGGCCGACGCTGCTCCCGCGGCAGCAAAGCCAAAATACTACTTCCCCGTCAAGCGCCAGGCGACCACGCCGGCAGCAGCTATAACTCCCGCGACTCCAGCTTTGCCTTCGTCTACCGTTGCTTCATCCAGCGTTGATTCGTCCAGCGTCGCCTCGTCATCTTTAGCGACATCAAGCGTGGCGACGCCGGTTATTTCGTCAAGCGCAGAGACGTCGGCCGCGACCAGCACCATCGAGGTTGTCTCTTCAACCGCACTCTCTACGCCGGTCCTTGTACCTTCGTCGTCGGTTCAGTCCTCATCTATTCAGACCCCTGCGCCGGCCCCTGTACCTTCGTCGTCGGCTCAATCTTCGTCTGTCGAGACTCCTGCGCCAGTCCCTGTACCCTCGTCGTCGGTGCAGTCCTCATTTGTTGAGACTCCTGCGCCAGTCGCTGTACCTTCATCATCGGTTAAGACTTCGTCCGTTGAGACTCCTGCGCCGGTTTCTCTGCCGTCTACTTCTGTGCAGTCTTCGGTTATTGACACCCCTGCGCCGGTCGCTCTTCCGTCGTCTTCTGTGCAGTCTTCTTCTGTTCAGACTCCTGCGCAGACGTCTGCGGTTCAGTCCTCCGCAGAGTCTTCCGCTCAAACTCCTGTGGACCCATTGGCGCAGTTCACCTCGGCACAGCCTTCGGTGCCAACGCCTGCGGCGTTGCTCTCTGCGGAGCTCTCTGCGCAGATCCCAGACTTCTCATCTGCTCAATCTGTTGTTGGAACCGGAGGAGTTTCGGTGCCGTTCGTCCAGCCGACCGGTTTGTTGACCAGCACAGAGATCGCTACTCCTGCGGCGTCTTCTAGTGTTGTGGCGTCTTCCAGCATTGTGGCGTCCTCCAGCGTTGCTGCTTCCTCGTCCCTGGCTACGCCGGTTGCTGAGGTCTCCAGCGCTGCCGCGTCTTCGTTCGCTACGCCGGTTGCTCAAGTCTCCAGCGCTGCTGCGTCCTCGTTCGCTACGCCGGTTACCGAAGTCTCCAGTGCCGCTGCCTCGTCTTTTGCCACGCCAAATGCTGCCGTCTCAAGCGCCGCTGCCTTCTCATCTGTGGATACGCCGCTTGCTGCATCTTCGAGCGCCGCCGCTTCTTCTTTCGTCACGCCAAATGCTGCCGCATCCAGTGCTGCCGGAACTGCTGGAGTTTCCATTCCGGTTGTTCTGCCAACCAGCTCTTCCGCTGCTGTTGAGGAGTCCACAAATTCTGCTGCCGCTTCAAGCGCCGCTACACCAACCATCGCCACGCCGATTGCCGCTGTGTCGAGTGCTGCTGGTACTGCTGGTGTATCAATTCCGGTTGTTCTGCCCACTAGTTCCTCTGCTAGCGAGCCGTCTGCTTCCTCAAACTCCGTCTTTTCAAGCGATGCTGCCTCCTCTTTTGCTACCCCCAACGCTGCTGTATCTAGCGCTGCCGGTACTGGAGGTGTTTCGATTCCGATTGTGCCTCCAACTAGCACTCCGTTGTCGGATTTGTCCAGTGCGGTTGACGGCGTCACGAGTGTGTTGGGTTCTGCCGCTTCCAGTATTGTTGGTACTGGTGGCGTCTCTATCCCAGTTGTTCTGCCTACCTCGAGCAGCGCGGCCACTGATGAGTTCGCATCGTCTTCGAGCATTGCTACCCCAATTTTGGCTGTCTCCAGCGCTGCTGGTACTGGTACGGGCGGTGTCTCTATTCCAATTGTCCAACCTACCCCGAGCGCCACCGACTCAACCGATGCGATTCCCTCAAGCTTTGCCACTCCCAGTGCTGCCGTTTCGAGTGCGGCGGGTACTGGCGGGGTTTCCATTCCAGTTGTAATGCCTACTTCCAGCAGCTCGCAAGATTCAGTCGCAACTAGCGCCGGCACGCCTATCGCTTTGTCCAGTGTCGCCACTCCCACCGCTTTGTCCAGCGCTGCCGGAACTGGCGGTGTCCCCCTTCCAATTGTCACGCCCACTAGCTCGTTGGACATTATCTCGTCGAGCGCAGCTGCATCTGAGACGGGTGCTGTTTCGTCCATCGTTGGGACGGGTGGTGTCTCGATTCCTGTTGTTACCCCATCAAGCGCTGCGACAACAAGCGACGCAGATGCGACTGCCGCCTCTTCCACTGTTGGCACTGGCGGCGTTGCTGTTCCCATCGTCACACCTACCAGCTCATTGGGTGCTATCCCCGTGACCCCAGGCTCTGCTTCCTCAGGCACCGGCATCATGGTTGGTCTGTCCACAGTCATTGAAAGCTCCAGCAATGCGCCAGTCACCCCGTCCTCTGCTGCTACCTTGTCCACTCCCGGTCTCTTGGGTGGCTTGGTTTCTGATGTGACATCGGCTGTGACGCCTTTGGCAACTCCTTTGTCCTCTATTCTGAGTGGCGTCGGCTCTGATGTTAACTCCATTTTGACTCCGGTGCAGTCTGTGGTCACTCCCATCGCATCTGGTTTGTCTTCTGCCGCAGCGACCATCGGCTCTGATGTCAACTCCGCCTTGACCCCTGTGCAGTCGGCACTCACTCCGATCATCACTCCGATTGCTTCTGGTCTATCCTCCGCTGAAGCTGGCATCAGTTCGGATGTCAACTCTATCCTGACACCGTCCTCAATGTCCTCTGCGGCGGCGACTGGCACCAACTCCATCCTGACGCCGTCCTCGATGTCCTCTGCCGCGGTGACTAGTGTCAACTCCATCTTGACCCCTTCGTCGATGGTGATTCCGTCGAGCGCTACTATTACCACGTCTTCGGGAATTGCTCCTTCCTCGGCTGCCGCTACTCCTTCCTCTGGATCTCTGCCCGCTTCGGTGAGTGCTACCGGTTTGACACCCAGCAGCGTCATTGGCACCAGCAGCGATGTTTCCACTGGATCCGTGGTTACCCCCGCACCTACGACTCCTGGCCTTGGCCTGCCACTCACGAGTGAGTTGGGCTCCATCGTTTCCGGCGTTACTAGCGACCTCAGCTCCATCATTTCCGGCGTTTTGACGCCCACTTTGACGCCTTTGATCCCAACTCCCAGCTCGAGCGCTCCTGCTGTGGTAACCCCAAGCTCCACGCCTCTTGGCGGCATCGACTCCCTGGTTTCTTCTCTTCTGTCGACGCCGTTGATTCCTACCACCCCGCTGGTTACGCCAATCCCGCTTACCACGCCCACGAGCCTTGATCTCACCTCCCTCCTTTCCTCCCTCACCGCCAGCTTGTCGGCTTCCACTCCCGCGTCTACTTCCGTGGCCACCGGCTCGACGCCAGCTGTCACTGGGTCGTCTTCAGTGCAGCTCTCAAGTCCCAGCTCAGCTTCAACCCCACTTCCTACCCCTGGTGCTCAGTCTACTGAATCCAGCTCGAGCTTGACCACCCCATTGACGTCGACCGCCGTTCCTACAAGCTCCAATGTCTCCGTTGTTATGTCCACGCCTATCACCCCGCCGGCGATTACCACGCCAGAGACTTCGAGCCTTGCGACGCCTACTGAGTCCTCGACTCTTTCCACGCCTGAGCCTATTGAGACGCCCATGGAAGTTACGTCGACCACGCCTACACTCACTCCTACTCCTACTCCTATCCCTATCCCTACTTCTATAGAGGAGACCAGCACCTCGTCGTCTTCGTCCACGATTGTTCCTGTCGTTATTCCGACGACGACCGAGCCCAGTAGCACCTTGGAAGTGAGCACTACCTCGCCGGCGCCCACCACGACGACCCAGCCGCCGCATACCATTGCACCCATTGGCACCGACTCTGCAACCACGATTGTCGTTGCAACTAGCATCGTTTTCGATCCGGCGACCACCGAGCAATCTTCGTCGACTACGGCATCAGCGACCCCTACCAGCTATCCGAAGTACATTGCCCCTCCGGGAGGCATGGCTCAACCTTCCGTGAACCACACTAAGATTCAAATCGGTTTCAAGCGTGGCTTCAACTGGCCCTTCGTCGTTGGACACGCTGATACTACTGGCTGGCAACTCACTACTTACATGCCTGTTGCGGTCGCTGATGGCCTTGGAATTGATCACGACAAGGTCGAGATGTTTGCACTGACGTCTTACAACACTACCGCATCGTTGGGATACATTACAACTCTTGCTTTGTTGTACGTCCCTAGCGACCTCGTTGACACTCTTCACTTGGATCTGCTCAACAGCAACTCTGCCTTCTACAATAACCAGGATGCTCAGTCGGGTGACACCATCAACTTCTTGACAAGCTTTGTCGACCCGACATTTGCCATCCTGGCAGGTGAAAACCCCGATGAATCATCGGGCTCGTCCTCTGGCAACGGTGGCTCCTCAGATTCCGGCTCAAATTCAAACAGCGGCGACCTGAGCGACTCCAGCTCAAGCTCTCCCATCAAGGCTAGCGCTGTCGGTATCGCTTTCGCTACCATCGGTGGTGTGGCTGCCTACGGTGCCGCGATGTTGCTCGTTGCCCGTAGGTACAAGAAGAAGAAGGCGAGCCACCAGCGGAGCAGTTCCGTTCCCACTGCCAGCGGCTACGGAGCAACTATGACTGGCGGTGCATTCATGACTGGCGGTCGTGGTGGCCGCTTCAGTGGTCGTGACAGCCGCGGTAGCGGAAGCGGCCGTAGCGCCCGCACTGCGCAAATTTCGGCCCCCGTCATGGCAGAGAACTCTCTTGGATGGAACTAAACCATCACTGAGGCCATCGATGGCGTTCTCGACGGCCTAATGTTATCACATGAGGTCACGTTCTTTGTACTATATTTTTGAAAGCGTGGTTGGTAAGCAGTTGAACTACTGCAAGCTTCCCCACGGGCCACGGAGGCACAAAGCCACGTCCGTTGCCCGCCGGGATACCAAACACGCGCCCCGCCGCCTGAAAGAAACGACCGACTGGGTTCATTCTTTGCCCAGCCCGCCGCAACTTTCGGCACTGCTTTTTCCTATTTTTTCCCATCATTAGTATATGCATATTTTCTTACATCTCTCATCAGCTCGATAGTTAAACTTCGCGTTGATTTATTCGTTTCTTAGATACCTGTCTACGGCTTTTCTCTCAAAAGGCTAGACCAGAATTTGTTTTTCTTATCAAGGGGATGACGAGCTTGAAGACAACACGCATTTGTTGTTGGAGGGCCAAGGGGCGACAGCGCATGGGGAGGATGGCTGTCGAGTAAATAGTTGGGGATTTGGAGAATGAAGAAAACCATAGCGACTTTAATGTATTGATGATATGACTGGTGATTGACGTGCTGTGGTGATGAATATGATGAGACTCAATCCAAGCGAATATCATTGTCGTGGCCGATTTATGTTTGTGTAACGGCGAGAAGCATCTATTTCGTGGGGATGCTATGACTGTTTTATACCAAACTAGATGCTATTTTAGAAGAGTTTAAAGAAAACTTTATGTGGTCGACCTTCCGTCAAAGTGTTTCTATGATTGCAAGCTTGAGGCGGACACAACTATTCGATAGACCTAGGTTAGCGGCTTTGGCGGAGCAGGGAATCTGGGCAGACGCGGGTTTCACGCTGCGTGTCCACTGGTCCAGCGCCAAGACCCGTCCTGCGGCCGACCCTGGGGAATCCCATCCGACCAGCGCAAGCTACGCAACACACATTCGCAAGCCGTCCTCGACCTCGCCGTCATTTCCCCGAGCGATACCGCCACCGCAACCTCGGGCATTGCCTTGCGCACCAATACGCAGTTCCTGGACTGGCTCCCACAAGCCACGTCGTCTCCGATACCCTCCCCTTGCGTCCCACCACCCTGAGACTCCAAGATGCGGCTCGACGTGAAGGTACGATGAACCCTCAGCGCGACTGGACATAACGCACTCCGACGGACATTATGGCGACGGTTGACGGGGAATTGAATGGGCACATCGTTGCGAGGGTTGCTAACTTGCGGTTTGATGTACAGAGACAGCTCTTTGCCAGGAGCGAGCGTGTCAAGGGAATCGACTTCCACCCTACAGAGCCATGGGTATGCCACGCCTCTCCAGAGCAGTCGTGAATAGAGCTAACTTCCGCAGGTTCTCACCACCCTCTACAGTGGTATGTGCTGAGAATTGGGCGAACATGAGCGATAGCAGCTAACGTATCAAGGCCACTGCCACATCTGGTCCTATGAGACGCAGGTAAGTGCTAGACCACACGAAGGGATGGATGGCGCTGACACTTTCCAAGGCAATCGTCAAGACCTTCGAGCTCACCGATGTCCCCGTCCGCGCCGGCCGCTTCATTGCGCGCAAGAACTGGATCGTTTGCGGTTCCGATGACTTCCAGCTGCGAGTCTACAACTATAACACCTCCGAGAAGATTACCAGCTTCGAGGCGCATCCCGATTACATTCGTGCCATCTGTGTCCACCCCACCCAGCCTTTCGTGCTTACCGCTTCGGATGATATGGTGCGTGTGCCCGGGGAACTACGAACCGCGAGGAGGGCTGACAGTGAAACAGACAATCAAGCTGTGGGATTGGGAGAGGGGCTGGAAGTGTGTCCAGGTTTTTGAGGGCCACGCTCACTATGTCATGGGCCTTGCCATCAACCCTAAGGATACCAACACTTTCGCCTCGGCTTGTCTTGACAGGTATGTGAAAGAGCTGATACTGGCACGAAATCATGTTTTGATGGAAGCGTAGGACTGTCAAGATCTGGAGCCTGGGTTCTGCGACCCCCAACTTCACGCTGGAAGCGCACGAGACCAAGGGTGTCAACCACGTCGACTACTACCCGCAATCCGACAAGCCATACCTTCTCACGACTTCTGACGACCGGACGGTGAAGGTGTGGGATTACACCACGAAGGCCCTTATCGCGACGCTCGAGGGACACACAAGCAACGTCTCTTTCGCCGTCTACCACCCCGAGCTTCCAGTTATCATCTCCGGTTCGGAAGACGGAACGGTGAAGATCTGGCACGCCAACACGTACCGCTTGGAGCAGTCGCTTAACTATGGCCTTGAGCGCGCTTGGTGTGTGAGCTACCAGAGGGGCAGGCAAGGTGTTGCCGTCGGTTTTGATGATGGCGCCGTTGTCGTTAAGATGGGTCGCGAGGAGCCTGCAGTCAGCATGGACGCATCAGGAAAGATCATCTGGGCGAAGCACTCAGAAATTCTGTCGACGGTTGTCAAGGGAGGCGATAAGACCTTGAAGGATGGCGAGCGCCTCACCCTGCCATCCAAGGACCTTGGCTCCACCGAAATCTACCCGCAGTCGCTGCTCCACTCTCCCAACGGTCGTTTCGTCGCTGTTTGCGGTGATGGTGAATACATCATCTACACGGCTTTGGCTCTTCGTAACCAGGCTTTCGGCTCAGCTCTGGATTTTGCCTGGGGCTCCAAGGAGAACGACAAGGATTACGCCATCAGGGAATCCGGCACTAGCGTTAAGATCTTCCGCAACTTCAAGGAAGTCGGCAGCGGTGGATTGAACGTCGGTTACCAGGCAGACGGCCTCAGTGGTGGTGTTCTTCTGGGTGTTAAGGGCCAGGGCGGTGTTGGCTTCTTTGACTGGCAAACCGGTCAGCTTGTCAGGAGGATTGAAGTCGAGCCCATCAACGTAAGTTGTTCCCCATTATACATTGGCTGGGCATTTTTGTTGAACAATTTTAGGTCTACTGGTCAGAGAACGGCGAGCTTGTTACGCTGGCTTGCGAAGACACGTTCTATGTTCTCCGCTTCTCTCGTGAGAACTACGTCGCTGCTCTGCAGGCTGGCGAAGTCGACGAGGACGGCGTTGAGGCTGCTTTCGAAGTGGTCACGGATATCAACGAGAGGTAAGTTATGCAGCGCGTATCGGATGTATACTGCATCCCAGAACATTATCTGACGGCTTCTTTGCAGTGTTCGGACTGGTCAATGGGTTGGCGACTGCTTCGTCTACAGCAACAGCACCAACCGTCTGAATTACCTGGTTGGTGACCAAGTCTACACAGTTTCTCACTTCGATGCGCCTCATTACGTCCTTGGATACCTCCCGCGTGATGGCCGCATTTACATCTGCGACAAGGACGTGAACGTTATGTCGTACGGTCTATCACTGTCGGTTGTCGAGTACCAAACTCTTGTCCTCCGCGGTGAGCTTGAGACGGCGATGAGCATGCTTGAGGACATCCCTCAAGATCAGAAGAACAAGATCGCTAGATTCCTGGAGGGACAGGGTTTCAAGGAGGAGGCTCTCGACGTTGCCACTGACTCCGAGCACCGCTTCGATCTGTCTCTGAGCTTAGGCAAACTGGACGTTGCTCTTGAGCTGGCCAAGGAGGTCAACGTCGAGCACAAGTGGAAGACTGTCGGTGATGCTGCGCTCGCTGCGTGGAACATCAAGTTGGCAGAGGACTGCTTTACTCACGCGAAGGACCTTGGCTCGCTCCTCTTGCTGCACTCGTCCACCTCGAATGCTGCAGGCTTGCGGCAATTGGCGGGATTGGCGGAGGAGGCCAGCGCGCACAACATTGCCTTCTCGTGTCTCTGGCAAGTCGGTGATGTGGATGGCTGCATTGACGTCCTCACCAAGACCAACCGGATACCAGAGGCCGTGCTCTTCGCGCAGACCTACAAGCCCAGCAGGGCACCATTGCTCGTAAAGAGCTGGAAGACGTCCCTCGAGAAGGACGGCAAGGGCAGGGTCTCGAGAATTGTAGGACTGCCACCGAACGAAGAGGAGGAGGGCGATGCCGAAATGTTCCCGGAATGGGACGAGTGGCTGAAGCTGGAGAAGGAGGGCGGCTCGGTCAAGCTAGTTGACGTGGATGAGGAGGTGCCTGAGGCGGCTGATGAGAGCGCCGCGGAGGCAGCCGTGGCCGAGGCCGAAGCGGAGGTTCAGGCGGAGGCGGAGGCGGAGGCGGAGGAGGCTGAGGCGGCAGAGTAGGCCAAAAGAAAAAGCCTTGGAAAGCCATATTCGACGGGCGAAAGCTGTATAGAACGTAATCTGAATCCATTGATGCACGACCAAGTGAGGTCCACATTAACGACGCGACGCGCATGCCGTTGGCCAGCCCCTGACCCAAACGATCGCCTCTTAGCGGCCGGAGGGCCAATGGAGGGTGACGTTAGCGCTTGGCGACTAGAAGCCAGACCATGCAGGTGCTCGCCGAAAATAAGCAGCACACCACGCGTCGACTGAGTCCTGCAACCCTCTCCTCTCATCGACTGTCTCTACCTAGAGACGTGCCACTCCTTTGCGAGTAGCCATGGCAAGACTGGGGCGCCCGGCCTTTTTGGCCATCGCCGTCATCTTCCACCTGGTGTACATTTACTCCATCTTTGACATTTACTTCGTTAGCCCCATTGTCAATGGCATGCGCGAGTTCCGCCTGGAATCCAAGGAAGCTCCAGCTAAGCGATTGGTCTTGTTTGTCGGTATGTGCAAATAGAGAACTCCGAGGAAATCGCGCGCGCGTTCGACCGGAATTGGCTTGCTCACTGCTACCGCCACAGGAGACGGCCTGCGTGCCGACAAAGCCTTTCAGTACTTTCCCGACCCTTCGCCCCAAAACCCAGGCTCTCCGGAAGCTCTAGAGCCGCGCCCGCTCGCGCCCTTCATCCGCTCCAAGGTCCTTGACCATGGCACCTTCGGCGTCTCCCACACACGCGTTCCCACCGAGTCTCGCCCCGGTCACGTCGCGCTTATTGCTGGCCTGTATGAGGATGTTTCCGCGGTTACGACGGGCTGGAAGCTGAACCCGGTCAACTTCGACAGCGTCTTCAATCGCAGCCGGCACACGTGGAGCTGGGGCAGCCCTGACATCCTGGCCATGTTTAAGGAGGGTGCGGTACCTGGGCGCGTGGATGCAGACATGTACGGCTCTGAGGCGGAGGATTTTACTCAGGACGCGGTACAATTGGATTACTGGGTCTTTGACCGGGTGAAGGCGTTGTTCCGCGAGGCCAAGAGCAATGCAACGTTGAACGCGGCGCTGCGGCAAGACAAGAACGTGTTTTTCTTGCATTTGCTCGGCCTTGATACCACCGGTCATGCCTACAGGCCATACTCAAAAGAATACCTACACAACATAAAGGTCGTAGACCAGGGCGTGCAAGAGATCACCGAGCTGATCGATGACTTCTACGGGGACGGAAAGACAGCATTTGTCTTCACAGCGGACCACGGCATGAGCGATTGGGGCAGTCATGGAGATGGTCATCCCGACAATACTCGCACTCCTTTGGTTGCATGGGGATCGGGCGTGGCGCCGCCGGTCAAGGTTGCGCAGGGCATTGCTGCTGGCCATGACGAATTGTCCTCGGATTGGAACCTCGATCACATCCAGAGGAACGATGTCGCTCAGGCAGATATTGCAGCGCTAATGGCCTATCTTGTCGGCCTCGATTTCCCGACAAACTCAGTTGGCGAGCTGCCGCTGGCGTTCCTCAATGCGGATACAACGACCAAGGCGGAGGCCTTGCTCGTCAATGCGAAAGAGATCCTCGAAATGTATCGTATCAAAGAGGAGCAGAAGAAGACCACTGTCTTGCGCTACAAGCCGTTCTTGGGCTTCGGAGATGCGGAACACTCGATTGAGCACCGCGTTGCCAAAATCACGGAGACTATTGATAGCGGCAAGGCTGAAGAAGCGATTCGGCAATGCATCAACCTGATGAAGTTGGGGCTGGAAGGTCTCAGGTACCTCCAGACGTATGACTGGCTCTTCTTGCGCGCGCTTGTTACTACGGGATACTTGGGATGGATGGTCTTCGCCATCACGACAGTCATTGATCTGCACGTCTTGCACGGCACAACAGAGACTTCCCGTACGACTGCATCTGCGATCTTTTTCTCTTCTGTCCTGGTCGCTCTTTATTCAATGCTGTTTATTCAGCGCTCGAGGTGGACGTACTACGCCTACGCCATCTTTCCCGTCATGTTCTGGGAAGAGGTGTATGCTCGTAGAAAAGCACTTGTCAGGGGCAGGGAAGCTTTGTTTGGACATATTGGTTCCGCAAAGGATGTGCTGTTGCTGGTAGTCAAATTTGCGGCATCTTTGGGGTTGTTGGAGGCCATTGTGAGTTTTCCCATTTCATTTAGTCGATCGCCTGATTATGGGAGCAATTCATTAATGAAGATGGCAGGTGCAAAGTTATTTCCACAGAGAGGTTTTCACGATCTGTTACCTACTTGCCACTCTGTGGCCCGTCTTCTATGGCATGGATTTCATCAAGAAACACCCAATGCTTGTAGCTACCTGGTGGCTGTCTTGTGGAATGATGAGCAGTTTCACTCTTCTTAGCGCCATCAAGGTGGAGGATATCAACATGATTCTCTTCGGTGGTTCTCTGATGTTCGTGGCCGGCGCTCTGTACCTCGTCTACGAGAAGAGCATACTGGAGCAGTCGACGTCTTCCAATACCAGACTAGCCTCTTCACCAGCGGACGGGATATCTCGAACTATCTTGGGTGTACAACTCGGACTCATCGCTCTCGCGATGGCTGTCACTAAATCCAGCGTCACTTCTTTGCAAACTAAACAAGGACTTCCCCTCGGCACTCAGATTGTCGGCTGGATCGTCTTAGGTATGTAATATGCGACAATATATGGGAACCGTGTGCTAACACATGCCAGTGGCTTCATTAATGGTGCCATTCCTCCACGGGTTACAGCCTAACAACCACTATATTCACCGTCTTGCCATCATTTTCCTTACCTTTTCCCCCATCTTCATCATCCTCACCATTTCCTACGAGGGCCTTTTCTACTTTGCCTTCTGTACGCTTCTGATAACTTGGGTGCGCCTCGAGCATCACATCTATCAATACACGAAGTCTCAAAAACAAACCACGTCCACTGCGTCGCCGCAACAACCGGCGACCAGCGAACTAAACCCCTTGAGCCCGGCTCTCGCTGCGGCAAACGAGCGCCAATCTGCGCTATCACAGGGGAAGTACCGATCCCTTACGCTTGCCGACGCGCGCATCAGTCTCTTCTTCCTCTTTCTGCTGCAAAGCGGCTTCTTCAGCACGGGCAACATTGCATCGATATCGAGCTTTAGTCTCGATGCCGTGTATCGGCTGTTACCGGTGTTCGACCCGTTCTCGCAGGGCGCGCTACTGATGCTCAAGATCCTGGTGCCGTTTGCGCTCATCAGCGCGAACCTGGGCATCCTGAACCGGCGGCTGGGCGTCGCACCTAGCGCGCTCTTCATGCTTGTCATTGCCATGGGCGACGTCATGACGTTGCACTTTTTCTACATGGTGCGCGACGAGGGCTCGTGGCTGGACATTGGGACCAGCATCAGCCATTTCTGCATTGCGAGCGGGCTGGGCGTGTTCGTGGCGGCGCTGGAGGGCGTGAGCGAGGTGTTTGTCGCCGGAGTCGAGTTTGGCGATGTTCCAGGGGTGGGGTTTGTGCAGGAGAAGATGGAACAGGTGGGAGAGGCTGTTAAGGGGGCTGTGGAGGGGGTGAAGGAGAATGGCGTGAAAGCTGGTTAATTGGGAGAGAGTTAGGATACGCGTAGAGATATTGCATGTAGAGGAGTTGAGATGGGGTGGTTGCGTAATGTGCAGTAATGTATTTCGTCTTTTTCACTGGAGTTGGTTGGTGCTTTGAAAGGAACTCTTGAGACTTCTTGGAGCAAAACGGTCAAGCAACACTGAAGGCCTGGATTAGGGGTACAAATTATTTTCTGCATAATTTTTGAGTTTAGGCGGAGTATTGGATGCTCCTGGTTATCTCCACGCTGCAGCGTGAAGGAAGGGAAAGGATCTTGATACACAAGGATTGGCTGAAGGGACCAGCCGCGCGCCTTATCTTTCTTAGTGCGTTTTACCTTACTTCCCCGCATCCAACTACTCTAATATTTATTCATGGCGTCCGCGCCGTTCACTTTTGAGGGCAATTTTCGAGAAAAGGCGCGCCGCAGACCAGGGCCGAAGGCAATTGCCGGGTGGGCCCTACTCCACGCATGACGAGCAGCCAGGGTCTACGGCGATCACAGACGTCTCTTCAGACCAGCGCGTGAGATAGCATCACCTCCGCTGATTTTTAGTAGTCGCGGGCAGCACGATGGGCTGGACGGCGCTCGTATTGGTAATGTCGTGATCAAGGCGGGTATTGACGGCATAACGGCGTCGACGCATTTATTAAACGTTATTTTTCCTTCTCCATTCCTGTGAACTTACCTACTCTTACAACCACCAACCTACTGACAGGAAAGGAACCCCCAACAGCAACGACCATGGCATCGATAACGCAGCCGAAGCTCCCGCCCGTCGTCTTCGACTCGATCATCGAGCAGATCAGCAACACGCCGATGGTGCGGCTCAACCGCATCCCGCAGTCGCTGGGGATCGAGAGCACCGTGTACGCGAAGCTGGAGATGTTCAACGCAGGCGGCAGCGTCAAGGACCGGATCGCGCTGCGGATGATCGAGGAGGCAGAGCGCTCCGGGCGCATCAAGCCGGGGGACACGCTGATTGAGCCGACGAGCGGGAACACGGGCATCGGGCTGGCGCTGGTGGGCGCCGTCAAGGGCTACCGCACCATCATCACGCTGCCGGAGAAGATGAGCCCGGAGAAGGTGGCGGTGCTGCGCGCGCTCAACGCCGAAATCATCCGCACGCCCACGGCCGCCGCGTTTGATTCCCCGGAGAGCCATATCGGCGTCGCCAGGAGGCTAGAGAAGGAGCTCCCCAACGCCCACATTCTGGACCAGTATGGCAACAAGGATAACCCGCTTGCGCACGAGCTGGGCACTGCCGAGGAGATTTGGCGCCAGACCGACGGCAAGGTGACGTGCCTGGTGGCGGGCGCGGGCACCGGCGGCACCATCACGGGCATTGCGCGCGGCTTGCGTAAGCACAGCAAGGACGTCAAGATCGTGGCGGCGGACCCCCAGGGAAGCATTTTGGCGCTGCCGTCGCAGCTGAACGAAGAGTTTGCGAACCAGCCCTACAAGGTCGAGGGCATTGGCTATGACTTCATCCCTGACGTCTTGGACCAAAAGGCCGTCGACACTTGGTACAAGACGGACGACCGCGAGTCGTTCCAGTATGCGCGGCGCCTGATTGCCGAGGAGGGCATTCTTTGCGGTGGCAGCAGTGGCAGCGCCATGGCTGCTGCGGTGAGGGCCGTCAAGGAGTTGGGGCTTGGGAAGGACGACGTCGTTGTCGTCGTGCTGCCCGACAGCATCCGAAGCTACCTGAGCAAGGTATGTACCGCTACTTCCTCAGCATTTCTTGCGCCGATACTGACTACAGCCACAGTTCGTCGACGACGACTGGCTCGCCGCCAACGACCTCCTCCCGCCCACGCCGCCCGAGACACAGCTCTCGCCCATCAGCAACAACAGCAAAGACGCGTACGGCGGGGCGACGATCAGCTCGCTGCGGCTAAAGCCGGTGACGACGGTGTCGGCGGACTCGCCGTGCGCCGAAGCCATCGAAACCATGCGCGACAAGGGCTTCGACCAGCTGCCCGTGTCGTCGGCCAAGGGCTCGCGCCTCGTCGGCCTCGTCACGCTGGGCAACCTGCTCTCGTACATTAGCAACGGCCGCGCCACGGCCGCGTCGCCCGTCCGCGACGTCATGTTCGACTTTAGCAAGCTCTCCGAGACCGTCACCGACCCCACCGACTACTCGGCCGCGCTGAAGGGGGCCGAGAACCTCGTCCTGACTGAGGACAAGGAGAAAGCAAAGGGGCGCCGCAGGAAGTTTGTCGAGATTACGCGCGATACGCCGCTGAGTGCGCTGAGCAGGTTCTTTGAGTGGAATAGCGCTGCCGTCGTCACGGAGAAGGGGGAGAGTGGTGGTGTCAAGGCTGTGGCGGTTGTGACGAAGGTGGATTTGCTGGGCTGGCTTGTGAAGCAGGGCAAGAAGAACTAGGTGGTGCGGCAGGTTTGTCGAGACAGTGGGGTGGGGGTATGGTAGTGGAGAGGCTGGCATGTTCGCGAGAGGGGATGGATGCTCATACATGGACGCAGTGCTGTCCTCACTCAGCACGTACAGCACAAGGAAGGAACGATGGAAAGAAGGAAACGACACGGGCAATGGCGTTCAGGACCGCATTCAACGTGGGTAAGAGCGCGGCGCTCCCGGTCTTTTGTTACTTTTATTTTAGTTTTTATTTCTACACAAGCACCTGCCTGGGTACCTAGTAGTTAGTTAGTTAGGTAGGTAGGTAGGTACGTTGGTAGAGAGGCGGACACGAGCGAGTGATTGGTGCAAAAGATCTGGGAATTCCGACCGGCGGCGCCGTGTCGATGCATCTCCTCCACCTGCTCAACCTAGGTGGACTCGCGGCGCGTCTTCTCTGCTGGGGCTGGGGAATGAGGATTGTTATTATTATTATTATTATTTTGGTTGATGTTTTGTGTTGGTTTGTGTTGGTTCGTGTGGCGTGCGTGCGTGTGTGTGTAGTTGATCTGGTTTGGTGGTGCTGAGGGTTGGGGTTGGAGAGCCGATCTCATGTGCGCGTGCGCGTCGTCGTGCTCGCGTCTTGTCTTGCAATGCGACGGGCGTGTTTCTGTGTCGTTGTGTGTATGAGACTGTGTTCATGGGAACGCGATGGCAGTACATGTATACCTATCTAGGTACAGAGTACGTCGTCAGGTGTGGAAGAGAGCCCATTCCATCCATCTCATCCCATTGGGGGTCCCACAACCACTCCCCATCCACACCTAAGCACAGACAAGACGTCTTTGTCATTTCGCTACAGTAGCTAGCTACCTACCCAGGTATTCCCAAACTCACCGCTCCAAGAAACAGCAAAACCAACGCAACAGCGAGCGATGCGCCAAAACGTCGCGAGCGCGCGGGCGCTGCTCACCGACCCAGCCACCAGCGGTATCCCTAGGTCCCTTGCTCCTCCCTTCGCTCGCTCCCCACTTCCCACTCTCACCCACGCACCCACGCACCCACGCCGTTGCCGTCGCAATTACAATCACAACCCCAAACCCCCCCTTCGCCACCCCCGCCCCCTCCCGTCCCGTCCCGCCAGCCAGCCAGCCAGCACAGCCCCAACAACCCAACCCAACCCTACCCTACCGTGCCTTAGCCAACCCACCGCAAGGTAGGAAGAGGTGGACCTGACTCGCCCCGCCCCTCGTCACCCGCGTGCCGATCCGGTCGGTAGGTCTGTGCCTAGAGTGGCGGGACGGGCCGAACCTTGTGGTCACGACTGGGGTTGGGGTTGGGGTGTGTGGGCTAGAGGGAATTGGAGGAGGGGTACTAGGTGTGGGTTGTTTTTTGTTCTGATAATTTTGTTTTTATTTTTAGTCTGTTTTGGATTGTTTTGGTTGTGGGATTTGGGGCTGGGTTGGGTTTTGGGTTGGAATTGGGGGTTGGGAGGAGTGAGGAGTGGGGTATCTGCTGCTCGGCGAGTGGTTTCCTTGGACAGCGACGGGACGGGGTAGCGACCTAGGGTGGCGAGGAGGAGGAGGGCGCGAAAGTAGGTACAGTAGCTAGGTAGCGACTGGACAGCGCGACGGCGGAAGTTGGGCGCAAGGCGTAGGTACGGGCGGGCGCGTGCGGGTCAGGCCGATAGATGAGTGGACCTGCCAGCAGAGCCTGCTGCGGAAAAACGCCCCCCCATGATATCACCGCCGAAAAACAAACAAAAAAAAAAAAAAAAAAAAAAAAAAAAAAAAAAAAAAAAAAAAAGTAGGGAGTAAGGAAGAAAAGAGGGGAGGGAGATGAGAGGGGGGTAGAGTGGGGAAAATCAAAAGAAAATAAAAAATAAAATAAAAATGGATTCGAACTTGAGTTTGACCTTGGATTTGGAAATGGGGAAAAATCAATCAAGAGAGAAAAGAAAAACAGAGACAAATCGTCGCAGCAACCGCCAACCGCTGCACGCGGCCGTTGGGAGGAGGGTGGCGAAGGGGCGAGATGAAGTACGAGTGCGCCTACATGGCCGGGGTTTCACGATGCCCAGGCAGTTTGGTAGGTAGAGCTAAGACATGTATGTACGGGTCCTTGAGAGGTTTGTAGACGGAGAGAGCAGAGCAGACCCCACATGCCCATCGATCTCCCGCATCGTAGCTGATCACCCATCTCCATTAGTGCACCAACCAACCAAGCAAACTCGCCTCGCCTCTCCTTCCCTCTCCTTCCCTCACCCTACCCCCTACCCACGGCACGCACCCGTTTCGTTTTGGTTCATTTCGCCAGCCAGCCCAGGCCAGCCCAGGCAACGCGTCTGTCTGTCTGACGCAAGGGCAAGGCACGCACGCACGCACTGCTTGCTTACACGCCCACCCACCCACAGACACACACACACGACACACACGCCCACGCGCGTGGCGTCGCCGTCGCACGGGCGCGAGTGCGTACGTACGGCGTAGGGTTGTCGCTGTCAGCGTGGCGGCTGATGCTGCTGCTGCTGCTGCTTTTTCGTGCGTGCTGGCTGGCGGGGACGCTGGCGGACGCTGCATGCGCGCGCGCGCGCGCGTGTGTGTGTGTGCGCAAGGCAGGCAGGCTGGCTGGGCCCGCGGGTGCGGTACGCTGCTGTGGTTGTGGTGGTTGTGGGGCTGGGCTGAGCTGGGGTAAGGGTTCGGATGATGGGGGATGGTGGCACGGTATGGATGTGGGTGTGGGTGTGGGTGTGGGTAGGGGTGAGCGGAGGCATCGCCGCACGAGTGAGGCTGAGGCTGGGCATGGAGGATGGGGTAGAGAGGTAGAGGTGGGGGAGTTGGGGGCCAGGGGAGGGGTGTCTGCAAGCTGGCTGCTGGTTTGCGCGGTCGAGAGTCGAGACTGCTGGAGAGGAAAGAAACTTCCAAGAGTTCGGGCATGGATTGGCCATGGGCGTGTGTGCTTGGTTTTCGATGCTGATGCTGATGCTGCTGTTTGCTACTTGCTACTTGCTACTTGCTACCTGCCATTGCATTGATGGATGCTTACTTATTCACTTACTAACTGCCTACCCTATCGACTAGAACCTCCTCTCCCTCTACTTCCCGATAACCCACCATCATCCGCCCTTCACCTACTACGCCCTACCTACGTCTACGTACGCCTCCCCAGCCCGACCCAACACCACGCACCACGCACGCCTAGCAGCGACAGTGACACACACACGCGCGCGCGCGCGCAAACAAGCAGCAAACAAGCACCCGCGCACGCACTCAGGCGCGTACATAAGCACGCAGCAAAGCCTCGGCGCGGTGCGCTGGGTGGCTGGCTGTGCTAGGTAAGTACGTAGATATGTAGGTAGATATGTACGATGTACGTAGACATGTATGTACGTATGATGTAGGCACTAGGTAGGATGTAGCCGCGCGCGATCCGTGGTCTAGGTACGTGCCTAGGTAACTAGGTAGTTAGTGCCTATGGGAATGGAAATAGGGGGTGAGGCGGTGGCGCGCGGTGGCGGCGGGTGTGGTGGGGGTGATGGGTTGGCGTGGGTGTAGTTTGGGGAGGTTAGATGCTGTGAGTGACTGAGTTGGCAAATAAATGAATGGATGGTAGGATGGATGGATGGATGGATGGATAGATAGGAGGAGGAGGAGGTGGTGGTGGTGGTGGTGGTGGCGGTGGTTAGGCGGCCTGCCTGCTGAATGGCTTGTGCGGCTGTGATGTAGTGATGTTTGCTCTGTTCTGCTCTTCCCTGCGTGGGCGGGTGAGTGCGCAAGTGCAAGTGAGTCACTGAGTGCGATCACGAAGGCAGGTAAACAGGTCACTGTCACTGTCGCCGTCACTGCCACCGTCACCGTCATAGCCACAGTAACAGTCACTGGCGCCATTCCATGCCCTGAACAAGCGCGTACATACATACATGCACGTCAAGGCAAGGCAAGGCAAGACGAGGCACGCAAGCACGCAACCAAGCAAGCAAATAAGTAGGCTCATATGATTGTTGATTATAGAAGGACAGCAACAGCAACAGCAGCAGCAGCAACAACAACGGTACCAACAACACCAAGTCTCAGAGCTCGACGCCGGGGGCCGCCTACACGCAGCCGCGTCACACCATGGCGCGTGCCAAAGACGCGGCCTGTTCTGCGATCGTGGACGGCGAGGGGAGGAGGGAGGAGTGGGTGGGCGAGGGACGGGCGAAGCGAAGCGGAGCGAAGCGAAGCAAAGCAAAGTAGAAGAAGAACTAGGAAGAAGAAGAAAAAGCTACCTAGCAGACAGGGCGTTGATGGGGGAATAATAGGTGGATAGGTAGGTAAGGTAAGAGAATGATGGTGAAGTGAAGCGAAGAAGAGCTGATTTCGTAATCATACACTTTGCGGTACTGCCGTAGTTTTGGTTTAGGGTTTAGCAACGGTGATGGCGGCGGCGGCGATGATAATAATGATGATGGTGGTGGCAGTAGTGGTGATTGTGATTGTGATGGTGGTGGCGATAAGCAGTGAGTGAGTGGACTGGCAGGGTTGGGGAGATCAAGAATGTCGCCACGCGCGCTCGATTTGCCTTTTCGCCGTCATCGCCATCGCCATCGCTTTAGGCCCTCCCTTCCTGCTTGATGATTTGCCCGTCAAGAAAAGAAAAGAAAGAAAAAAAGAAAAGTGAAAAAAAGCAAGCAAGTGTGAAATGACAGGAGGGCGGGGAAGAAGAGAAGAGAGAGAAAAAAAAAGGACGAGATGCGTGCCGGCCACTCCAGACGGTGTGTATGGGTGTGTGGTGTGTGGTGGTTGGCAATCTAGACGCAAAGCGCGGAACCAGAGCGCCCAACCACGCATCCCAGCCTCCCCTCCCCCGCCCTCCCCTTCACACCCAGCCCTCGCTGCGCCCCTCGCTCCTTGTCCCGCTTCTACCGCCAGCCCCCCGCCACCGTCGCTGTCGCCCAGCAGTAAGGTAGCATCGCCCCAAGATGTGTGTTTGAGTGCGTGTGTGTGATGTGTTTTTTTGTTTTACGTTGGATCTCGCCCCGTTGCGCCGCCTAATGGTGGATGGATACCCGGATGGATGCCGCTCCCACCATTACCAGCCCGAGCATAAAAGCTCAGGAAGCAGTTGCCTTCTTCGCCCTCCCTTCCTCTCCTCCGGTAAGAAGTTGAGAGAAGAAGAAGACGAAGAGACGTGAGCTGATGCATGCATCTTTGGGAAGAAGGAGGAGACGGGTAAAGAGCCTAGCTAGCAAGCAGCGATACGTAGAAAGGAAACCAAACTCGATCAAGCATATAGCAGCGTAGCATAGCATGCGGGTCGTGAGTCGTAACATCTGAGGCACATCAACAGAAGGAAAAACATAGTGGTTCGATCCGCCAACAAAAGAAATCCCACAAGCCAGAGCGACAGGAAAGGAAAAAGATATTAGGCACGAAGAGATAGAGAGAGCGAGCAGGTCCAGCCGACCGTTTTGCGCGGACAGGAAGAAGAGTTCGTCGTCGTCAATCATCTCGTGATGGTGATGGTTTGGGGGGTAAGAGAGTAGGTAGTAGGTATGGAGCAGCAGAAAGGAAACCCGAGAGTCCTGGAAGATATTGACGCCGTTGAATCCCCCCATTTCCTCTCTTTGACCAGTACTCCTGTCCGTCTTTTCCTTGGAACCATACTCGACCCGTTATTCCCGCGTTGCTTTGGGGGCCGGTTCCGAAATGGCCTTGCCTCGTCATCCATCAAAACGCCGGCAAATGCCGCAGAATATTCGCAAGAGAAGAGGCGGGCCAGTGCTGCGTGCTAGGGGTAGGATGTCTGTTTTGGGGCCTGGAAAATTATGCTTTACGTCGGGGATAAAATGCTGACGCGATGCCGAAACAAGAAATTCATTGCAAAAGTGAAAGTTGTAGAGTGGAAGCGTTGAGACATCCGTAGATTTGTCGTGGCCGAGGGACGTGGCATGGCTCCTGGTGTGTTGCCGACGAGGATGGTGCCATCCCTCGTACAGGTTGACTGATGTGACCCTGAACGACCTCTAGTAGCCAGCGCCAGCGTTGAGGTCAGGATAGTAGCCACGGCTTGTCTCGACACCTTGGAAGCGGCCACAGCTGCCCATGCTCCATGACGACGGGATAGTCTCACCGTACTCGGCCTTGACCCTCTTGGACGGGTCATATTCCGGCTTGGGCCCGACAGGGAGACCTGCCTCAGCGAGCGGACTGGGATAATACTGGTACCCGTCGAAGTGGTCCATGGCTTTACTGTCCTCGTCAAGCAAGGCCTGTTCGCCAACTAAGCCCTCGACGGGGCCTCCGCTGATCGAGCTGGCGGAACTGACGGAATGGCTCCCGACAGGACTAGGGTCAAGGGGGTATTGACTACCTCGGTAGACAGCTCCGCCCATGCCTGCACCTCCGAGCATTGCGAGGCTGTTGGGAAGACCGCGGCCGGCTGCGCCCGGTGCGCCAGGAGCTCCAAAGGCCTGGTGACCTGGGCCACCGGCGCCGCTACCAGTCCCAGGCCCGCCGCGCGACGAGCTAGCACTGTGCGGTCCCTCGTGTTGGTAGTGGCTTGGTGACCTTCCCCGAACGACAACGGCGGCTGACACACGCTGTGCGACCCTAACCCAGTCGGGAGTTTGCTCGCCCGGCCGCCGCACGTCAGCGTAGAGTTCGACGATGAGGTGGTAATACTGTTGCTGCGCGCGCCGCTTGCCGTTGTTCGCAGTCGCCGATTTGAACTGGATGCGCTCAAAAGTGTGTTGGTGGCTAGTCGAGTGGCCTGCTGGCGAGTACTGCTGCTCTGGGTCTGCCTGGAGAGGAAGGTATGGAGAAGCCATGGCGGCGGAAGTATGAAAGGTGTTGATGGGGTACCCGTGGGGGTCTGTCTGTGTCTTATTTGGGGGCGTGGGGGCAAGCTTCTCCATCTTGATCGACGTTTGAGGGCCCTTGTCGCGCTTCGGTGTATGTTGCACCAGCTCGATGGATTTTCCAGACGCCCCGTCGACGGCCGCAGACAGCGTGACTGCCATTGCTTGTATTTGCTCGGGGCCGTTTCTGCTGCCACGGTCCAGGTAGAGCCGGGCATTAGGGAGATGAGGAGAAAGGCTGTACGAGGCCACAACAGAGAAGTAGTTCCTGCGATAGCATGTCCAAGTGCGGTCCAAGGAGTAGAAGAAGCCCTTCTCGACACGGCAAGTGATCTGCGGCACGATGATCTGCCCGTCGCTGCTGATCTCGTGGAACGTCTCTTGATCCGCGAACGGGGGTGACTCGGTCTGCTGCCGCGTATCATGCTGGGTGGGATAGGTGAGCATGGTTGCGGCGTTGGTGTAGGGAGGTATTGCGCCAGGAGGAGACAGCGAGAGGGATTGTTGAGACAGGACGCTCCTGGGGGTATCCGGCACGGAAGAGTAGGGGGTTCTGTTGGTGAGGGAATCGGCGTGGCTGCGTGGAGATAGAGCGCCGTGGCGGTGTAGACCAGGCGTTGAAGTGGTATAATTGTCTCGCGCGGTCGTACTGAGCGACGGTGACACGGGATTACCTAGACCTGGAGAGCGAGCCGGAGGTAACATTACTGATTGCGAACCGTCCGCTCTTGAAATCGCTCGGTCAGCCGTCACTCGTGCCATCTGGACCAGCCACGGGCTGTGGACGCCACGACGGAGGGCGGGCGGGACTCGAGCGGAGACTTACATTAGCGACCCGCGACGGAAGCTCGGGTGCCCAAAGGACTGCTGGGGGTAGCTGGCCGTGTTTGCGAAGACGGGGGAGGTGGTCGAATACGGTTGCGCCACGCCGCCTATTTGTTGTTGTTGTTGCGGGTAGAAGGCCGGGCCGGGGAGCGAAGAGTAGGCGATGGAGGAGGCGTTGGACCTCGGGCTCGTGGAGATGGAGCCGGGGCTGGTGTCAGCGTGGAAACTGCGAATTATGCGTCGTCAGTCATGGCCTCGCAGCAATGGTGCCTATTGAGATAAGGTGCGAAATGGCTGAGGATGTGTAACCCAATGA
The DNA here is from genome assembly GCF_010093885.1 of Aplosporella prunicola CBS 121167. Taxonomy (NCBI): domain Eukaryota; kingdom Fungi; phylum Ascomycota; class Dothideomycetes; order Botryosphaeriales; family Aplosporellaceae; genus Aplosporella; species Aplosporella prunicola. The sequence goes on from NW_022983542.1 coordinate 718,408, forward strand.
GCACAGTGACACAGTTTAAGTTGACAATCCTGAGCAGAGCAAAACAACACGATGGGGCCAGGGTAGTCGTGTGATCAATGTGACAACCACGCTGGCGGGAGGTAGAGGACTACCGAATGATCGGGACGTGTGCGACGGGTTTGAAGTTAGGCTCGACGACGTGTGTTTGCCTTCGGGGGCCGTGAAGATGACTCGGAGAGGTGCTTGCTGCGGGCGCCAAGGCAACCAGTGGGAAAAGCAAGGCCGGAAATTGCGGGCGGGCGAGGGAGGCATGTCCAATGAAAAGAGTTGACCTACTGTCTATCATGTGCCGCGGATCGAGGTGCCATGTAACTAGCAGCATTGCCTTGGGGGAGCGACAGTAAGCTGCCCGCTGACTGGTCACGCCGAACCAGAAGCGGGTCCGGCACCCCTCCTCCTGCATAGGAGGTATGATGTGCATAAGAGCCAATACCGTCGATGCACTGCTGCTCCGACGACGACAGTTGCTGCGACCCCAGCGTGAGGGGTTGGATCAGTGCTATGGCGGACGTCAGCCAATCAGCCCTCGGGGCGGGACGTGGGACGAAAACGACGGATCTGAGGCAGTTACACCAGCGCGCGGCGGGCGGAGAGGAGGAGCGCGGCCAGCTGAAACATAAATATAGAGTAGGCGGAGGGAAGGCGGCTGACCTTGGTTCATGGCGGGCGTGGGGCGTGGGACTGGGGGCGACGCGCCGGGTCGCTCGGGGGTGGCGTGCGACAGGACGGTGGGCTCTGGCCTCTGCTGCGCTCTGGCAGCGCGGGCCCCGAGAAAAAGTACTGCTGCGCAGAGAGCGCGCGACCCGCTTTGGTCCGGCCGGAGGCAAGGGTTCGTCCTCTCGTTGCTTTTTTCGGGACTCCCGACCCGGCTGCAGAATCGCAGACGTTTCCCTGCTCGTCTGAACCAGCGGTCAGATGCCTTTCTCGCCCTGCAGCCCAAATTGCGTGGCGTCTTTTTTTTTTTTT